>NC_056728.1:1902159270-1902459270 GCF_019279795.1 Protopterus annectens
GGACATAAACCATTTGTCTGGAAACACACACACAAAACACTCAGTCACACACAACTTTACATTTGACAGGACTGGATATACAAATGCTAGATGAATACTGATTTGTACTATCATGTTACACAGCTATCACAAGCACCACAGACACTATATGGATGAAGGCTACCAAAGGTAAATGTCTACAGTGATTGACATCGGCACATCATGTGATATTGGCCAATTGGATGTGTGGTGGGTGGGACAGGCCTCATGATGGAAATCTGTCTGTCACTGCCTGTCTCTCTCTTCCCACATCTCTGTGTGTGTATGTTTGACCTATTATAGTGTGTTGGCCTTGGATATGTTTGAGTATTCCTATCCAATGTGTGTGCAAAGTGTGAATGGTGTACAATGTGGTGTGTGTGTGCAAAGACATCTGTAATTGATAGATATGTATAGTCCACTGTTGTTGTCAGACATGGGCTTCATTTCTCTAAGTGTAGGAGCATGCCTGGTATGACCTTCTGTACTGAGTGTGTAAATCCATTCCAGGTATTTTGCACTCCAGTCCAGGATTTGATGTTCTACACCTACAGCTAGTGGCCTGTTTCTGCAGGATATCTGTAGATAGGTTGACAACATAGAGTCACAATGGGCGAAAGATAGTGGGATACTGTAACTATTGTGTCTGTGCTGCTTGGGTTACATGGTTGGTGTTAGCAGAGACATTCAGACATATGCACTGTTTTACACTGTGATGTATTATGTCATCAACTACTGACAGATATGTTTATTTGCTCACAGTTATTTCATGGGAAATACAAGATAAATGAAGCTGTGTCCAGTACTGTGGTCTGCAGCCTACATATTCTTGCACACTCATGCCATTCTGGAGGGGGTAGCTGCAGACACTTGCTGATGGGTCTGTGTAAATCATCCAGCACCTTGGTACTGTGGTGGCTGAGGATCCCCTGCATGTACACCTATTAATAGGTTCATAGGTTCATAGGTTCATAGGTAGGTACTAGGCTATCAGCCCAAGGGCCTACGTACGCCTAGCCAACAAGGTTCCCTGGCTTACGCCACCCAAGAAAGTTATTTTCCTGTGCCACTGTTGAGCAGAGACACAGAAGTGATCCCCAGGGTGTATTTCCTATTTCCCATCCACTCATCAAGATTTTTCTTGAAGAGTGCTAATGAAGAACTTTGCTTGAAATAGATGGGTAGCCTGTTCCAAAGTATGGGAAGTCTCTGGGATAGGAATCTATCCCTCCAGCATGTCCTGTTTATTGTGGTGACAATGTTTAGGTCCCTAGAGTGTGTAGCTCGGAGGGATTGGGATTTCTTTAGGTTTAGCATGTCCAACAGCTCTGGGTTTGACATAGCTTTATATGTTAGGCAGAGATCACCTCTGAGTAGGCGATATGCTACAGAGTTAAGCTGGAGTTTTTTGAGGCAGTCAGTGTAGGGCATTTGTTTGAGGCCAGTAATCCTCTTTGTGAGGTACTTCTGTGGCCTTTCCAGCTGCTGCAGATGTCTTGTGAGGTACATTCCAAAAGGGGCATTGTACTCTATAAGGGGTCTAATGAGTGTCGAGTAGATGGGAACAATGAACTCATTTTTCCTGGATGAGAACACTTTTATGATGAGGTGTGCCACATAGAAGGACTTCCTGACTACTGTGGCGATATAACTATCAAAGGAGAGACTACTGCTCATCTGGGTGCCAAGGTCTCTTATCACACATTCCGTGTTAAGTTGATTGCTGCCTATGTGGTAGTTCATGGGTACAAAGTTTTTAAAAAAGGAGATGACACTGCACTTTTTGGCATTGAGCTTGAGGCCATGGCTCTGACACCAGGCATCTGTCTCAGTGAGGCCATTCTGTAGGATGTCCACATCATTTGGGGACTTGACTATAATGGCTCCTAGTTTGCAGTCATCTGTGAACTTTGTTAGCCAGAGACCCTCTGTGTTAGCCTGTACCTCAGAGAAGTAGAAACCAAACAGGTGAGGTCCCAGGACAGAACCCTGTGGTACTCCACTTGTCACTGCTTTGAGGTCAGATTTGGAGTCTGCAACTTTTACAGTGTGGGTTCTGTCAGTGAGCCAGTTGGCAACCCATCTTGTGATGTAGGGATTTATACGTAGTTTAGTGAGTTTAGCTATAATTCCAGAATGGGAGATGGTGTTGAAAGCCTTCATGAGGTCAAGATAGGCTGTGTGAACCACCTTACCCTCATCTACGTCTTTGGTGACTGCCTCAAAGAAGTCGATCAGGTTCTGGAGGCATGATCTGCCTTTCACAAACCCGAACTGGGTGGGATGCAGTGTTTGGAGGTTACCAATGTCTTTGTTTATGAGTTCCATGATGATACGTTCCATGGCCTTGCAGACCAGGCTCGTCAGGCTAATAGGTGAATAGTTTCTGGGATCTGTGGTGGCTCCCCCTTTGTGGAGTGGGATAACTGTTGCTGTGCGCCATTCAGTGGGCACAAAGCCTGATGCAAGGCTATTATTGAACATGGTGCTTAAGTGGGGAGCCGGTTCGTTCTGAAGTTCGTGTAAAACGCAGCCTGGGATGTTGTCCGGTCCCATGGATGCTGTGTTTTTGGCTTTAGAGAGTGCAGCTTTTACCTGCGTAGTTGTGATTACAGGGACTCTGCATTCTTCCTCTATAGATATGGGTCCTTTAGGGGGTGAGGGGGGTAAAGTTAGCACTGAACCTATCTGCCATGATGTTGGCAATATCAGTTGGTTCTGTAACTCAGAGCAGATCAACATAACAGAATGGACATATACTGCTATGGCCATACCTCTCGGCTGTACAGATTCATTCAGGTTACCCAGAGGCAGGGCTGATATATCTGGTCAGTTCCCCTTTACATTCTGGTTTATGAGCAGGTTTGTATCCACCTATTACTGGGTTTGCAGGCAGGGGTAGTATAGGCACACATCAGAGTTTCAGACTTCACACACTCCATGCCGTCTATGCTTCTACACACACCCCCACTTTGTTATTCTATCCTCTTCCTAACATTATGCAAATGATATGTGAGATGTATCCCTATAGTTGTCCCTTCATCCCAGCAATATTTAGGGGTTGGTCCTCAGTTCATGCAGTAGGACATGGTGGGCATGCTACTGGGATTTGGCAAGATGGCCTTGCATTTCTCTTCTGTGGACTGTGTTATGTTTTAGTTGGGACCCCATGAGATAACATACATTGGCTGTACAGGTGAGGCACTGGCCTTTCACAGAGGACTGTAGGGCATTTGGTAGTGAAGCAAGGCCATGTAGCAGGCCAGTGCAATCTGTCACTCCTACAGTCCCAGGCTGCAAGCCACTGGATTCCACTGGGGTGACAGGGTAAGTGTGTGAGGTGTTAATGGCAATAGTTCCTGTCCATATTAATCCATTGGTCTGGATGCTGGCAGGGTGCTGCTTAAAGCTAGGAACAAACCTGCATGGGACACCTCTTCAGCATGCTGCATTCTGTGTGTGTTTCCATACAGAAGTGGGGGTCATACTGTACTCATTCCCAACAGCAGGGATATGACCTGTGATAAACCTGTGGCTGATGGTAGGGTGAGCTGACTGCATGTGTGATATGGAAGCTTCTTGCAGCTGACTCACAGATATACCTGGGACATTCCCCTTATGCTGTCTTGTGCAGAGACATAGACAGTCTCTCAGTACTTCATAACTGTGCCTTTTGTGGTCTGCCAGTGATTAGCAGGACTACATCAGTATTCAATACTACACCAACAACTAATGTGCTGCTAACCTGTATATACAATTCCAAAGGTGTGTGCAGTGGGCAGTTAAATTTTATGTAATCTGTCTAGGGTACTTCCACCTGTGTACTGTGTGTATGTCTGGCCCCACATTCATGGCATATTTACATCTGAATAGTGAGTATGGATGACTGCTGAAATGGGTCTTGCTGGCATGCATTGTGCTTGGCACTGCAGCTGTCAGAACATGGCCCTGTCGTCAACAGTACTGGCAATAGGCCACCAAGACACAACCCTCCATGCCTACATGCTGACCACTTCCACACAATATAGAACGGACAACAACCTAACACACAGACCCCTGCATATTGTACACATGCAACACTCTATCCTGTAAATTGGGTCAGCTCAGGTAATCTGTGCTCCACTATTATTAAACCCCCACACACATGTTACTGCATTTCTATATAGGATTGTGGGGGGGGGGGGAGGCACACCTGACAGCTGTAAACATTTGCTATGACTGTACTAGTATTTCAGATACTCTATTGGTTTCCATTTCGTTTTGTATTTTGACCTATCATGCAGACTAGAGGCATATCAGTAGAGTACAGATCTTAGGTTTTATTGACATATATTTCTGTTTCAGACTTCTTACCCTTCAGAACTAACATTCAACTGACAGACCTGTTGTAGTCTGTCTGTGTAGGTCTGGAGGGAGGCTGTTCTCCATTGCCATCAATTGGAGGCCTTAGCACAGACATTTCTTTATGGTCATCTACACCTGTCCTGCTGACTGAGGCTGTTGTTGGGTATGTGAGCCTCACTGACATGCATGTCTGTGTCCTATGGACACACATTTGGGCCACCACATGTACTGCAGTGGGATTTGTCACCTTGTCTAGTACTGTCTATTTTGTTGCCACCAGTATTTGTTATGGATTTCATGCTGCCCATACAGATGTCCACTATCTGCTGCCATCACATTCAGCCACCAATTCCCTTGCATGCTCACATCCATACCATAGTTACAACTAGCAGAACATACTACTCCATTCAGCAAATGATAGGAAGAGTGACTTACCTTGTGGCTGTGCCAGTACTGAGGATGGTGCTGGAGGGCTGACTATGCTGGATGCTCATAGTACACTCCCTATACATGTTATAGCACAGGTAGTGTCATGTTTGGCATCCCTTTTACTGTATGTGCGAGTCAGAGAGAGGTGTCATTCCCTGAGTCCCTTCCATGTCAGTGTATGTGCTATTCATTGCCTATTTGCCAAAGCCAGGGTATACTGGGCACACCTCCTTCTGCCTACATGGGCAGGCTCAGGCTGTTCCTCCTCTGAGTCACTCTGTGCCTGTGCTGGCCTTGGCAATGGTGGGGGGCTGTGTGGCCCTGCCCTGTGCTGTTCCTGCTGCAGCTGTTTCCGCAGGATCATATTGAGTATCATGGCACATACAATGAAAATGTTTGTACATGTAGCTGGAGAGTACTGCCAGGCTCCATCTGATATGTCCAGGCACCGGAACCGTGACTTGAGCATCCCAAATACATGCTCTATTATGATTCTGGTTTGTGCGTGTTTGTCATTATGGAGTTCTTGTTCGGGTCTGTGTGCATTTCTGATGGGTGTCATCAGCCACGGCTCCAGTGCGTAACCAGCACCCCCACTTGGTGGCCATATGGGATGTCAGCACATACATTCAAGATAATGCCCTGGGCATCACACACACCCTGGCAGTTGATGGAGGGGAAGCCATTGCAGTTTATGTAAACCCTACCCCACTCACCAAGTGGTGCTTTGATGTGTATGTGCGTGCAGTCTATAGCATCCACTACCTCAGTGTATTCTGCTATTTGGTGGAAGAGACGCATATTGCTGGTCAATGCCTCATGGGTGCTGAGGAAATATATGTGCTCACCGGCATGTGCTGACATGGCATCCAGGATCTGGTGGAGTACCCTGGATGCTGATGCCTGTGAGATCCCCATGATATCCCCAGTTGGCCTTTGGAAGGTACCTGTGGCTAGTATTCTTAACCCTACATATACCTTGGTATCCGCTGGGATGGGTTCCCCTCTGTTGGTTCTGTGTGGGATGCGTGGCTGGCACAGCTCAATAATTTGCTGTAGGATATCCCTTTCCACCCTATAGCGCTCCACTATCTCCAGCTCATGTAGCCCCTGGTAGGTTACCCTGGGTCTGTACACTCTTCTCCTTCTCCTCACTGTGAGTTGGTCATCAGCATTCTCATCCTCACCATCCTCAGCCTCTTGCACATATTAATATATGAGATCAACAGCAGCCCCTATCATTTTCTTAGTTTTGTCAGGTAAAATTTCCCCATCTGTGTACACCAGTGGTGTAGTGTTTGTGGGAAAAAACAGAATGAAATGTGTTTGTATAGTTTATAGCAGTGTGCTAGACTGGGCTGCTGCCTGTGAAATTGGATGATTCTGATACATTTCAACTGCCAGCTATGCTAGTTCTCCTTGATTGCCTTCCTGCTGCTGTTTTCCCTTCGCATTGCCTTCCTGTTTAAGCCCTGAGGTGCTGTGCACATACCCAGTGCTCATATGTTAACAGAGCTGCTATTTTCTGTGGGGTTTTTTTTTGTTTGTTTGTTTACAACCCAGCGCGTGACACGCACACCCATTTAGGCAATGTAAACACTACTAGGCAGCCTCAGACACACACCCCTTTCTTGGCTATGTTTAGCTTAGGGCAAACACAGGTCACAGAGCTCCAATAAACTTACAGCATGCATGACACTCCCACTTATGAGGTCATCTACCTTTTATGCCTATACCATAGTGTTTCTGCACTTACACAGTTGGGTGCAAGCTAACACTGAGGGGAAATCTGTGATTCAGTATCAATCCCCTCATTTGCATAAAACTGACTGCTAATGTATGGTTACAAAACTGACACTCAGCCTTCCCCCTTAGCAACCACTATACCATGGTATTGTTAGCTTATGCATGCCATTGACTATTATGGCAGAATGCTGATTTGGGTTTAAAAGCTTATTTCCAACTTTTTTCCTTATTTTCTGGCCGATCCCATTTGTGCACTGCTGCCCTACACTTAAACAGCTGAAATCGGTCAAAAAAATAAAAGTTATTTTTTATAATTTTGCAACTATTTCCCATGACAATGACCATATATTTGGCCAATGGCATGCCTACTACATTGAATAATGCTGTTTTTCAAACTGTCATGCCTTTGTTTTGTAATTTGCAGAAATGTATTCGGTTAGTAACCGAATACATTTCTCCAGGCTACACTATTCCTGCACAGATGCCTGCCTGCTTCCTGGATCGCTAATTCACCTCATTTGCATGGTTTTCACCAGCAAATGGGGTAATTAGCATACAGGAGCTGTGTCCATGCAGGAATAGTGTAGGTGCGCTCGTGAACATCCCGGGAGCTCGTTCATGGATCGCTCGTCTGCCATATTTTATTTATTTTATTAATTTATTTATTTTACATTTGTTAACCAGGAAAGTCCAACTGGGCACACATCCATTTTCAGCGGAGGTCCAGGGAGAAAAACTCCAATAGCATGTCATAAATAAATTACACAGGAATATCATACAGAGATATAGGTTCCATAGAAACATAAGTTATGTGTAGATTAACAATTCCTTTAGTAAAGTCAGCATACAACATTCGATTAGTAGGGTTCATATAGAATATAAAATATAAACACACAAGAAAATTTTTTTTTTCTTTCTAAATTATGAGTACTCTCAATATTTTGTTACAGAAATAACCAGTGATTATTAAGCTTTACAGTGAAAGGAATTAGGGGACCTTTAGTAGAATCCTTGAGCATGGTATTGGTGCAAATTAACCTGGGAAGTAGCATGAACAAAGCCAATTGTTTGAGAAGTGGGTTCTCAGGAGTTTCTTAAATTGAATAGTGGAGGTAGTGGAGGTTATTTGGCTAGGTAGTGAGTTCCAGATTTTGGCAATAGCGCAGGCAAAGAGAGATTTGCCAGCATCATTTTTGTGTCTGATAACACTTATTAGGTTCTGAGAACTAGATCATAAGGCTCTGGTGGGGATGTGGGGGTTAATTATATTTTGAAGTGCAGGGTTTTTTTCTGGAAGGTAGAAGAGATTATGCACTAGTGTGAGTTGATTAAACAGAAGTAGTTGAGGTAGCTTGAGCCAATTGAGTTGGTTAAGGGCGAGACAGTGGTGGGATTTGTATGAGGTTTCAGTAGCGAACTTGGCTATTTTGTTATAACAAGATTCCATTTTGTTCAGATCACTCTGGCAGAGATTAGTAAGGTTGGGAGAGGCATATACAAGGATGGATAACAGATGAGTTCTTGAAATAGCAGCTTTGGTTTGTTTAGTTATAAAGTGTTTGTTCCTATAGAGAAGTCCTAGTTTTTTTTAACTTTCTTAATGGTTTGTGCTATATGGATGTCAAATTTGAGGTTATTGTCTATTTCTACACCTAACAGTTTAGTATGTGCAGTTGGAGTGATTTGAATGTTATCCTTGGAGTGAATGGTGAAAGTGTTGTTGAGGGGGGAGGATGACCTGGCCCAAAAATAATTAATTTAGTTTTTTGGGGGTTAAGAATAAGTTTGATGTTTGTGACCCATGTTTCGCCTAGAGTAAAAGTGTTTTGGGTTTTGGGTGAGGATTTGCAGTTCTTTTAAGGTAGAAGTGGCACTTATAAGGGTGGTGCCATCTGCGTATTGTACTACTGATGCTGTGAGTGAGGAGGAATTGAATTGGTTGGTGAATAGTGAGAACAATAGTGGGCCAAGGATGGATCCTTGAGGGACACCTATGCATACTAGTATTGCCTGCTGTCGACCAGATAAGTAGCTAGTAAACCATGATTTAGTGAAGGGGCTGAGGCTTAGGGTAGATAAAGTTTGGAGAAGAATGTTATGGTCTACCATGTCAAAGGCTTTAGATAAGTTTAAGAAAATGGAATATACGAATAGTACATTGTTTCTATTGTGGTTAACGATATCTGTTAATGATAGTAATGCTGTGGTGGTGCTGTGGGATGGTCGAAAGCCATGCTGGGTTTTAGAGATTAAGTTGTTTTGTAAGTGGTACTGAAGTAGTTGGGAATGTACAACTCTCTCTAATATCTTGGCTAGAGGTGAGAGTATTGCGATTGGGCGGTAGTTGGTGAGTTCTAAGAAGTTGCCCCCTTTGTGCAGTGGAATAATTTGTGATGTTTTCCACAAGGTGAAGACTTTGAATTCTGCAAGTGACCTGTTTATGAGGATGGACACGGGACAGGCTATGGCATCTGCTGTTATATGAAAGAATTCAGCTGGAAGGGTGTCAGCAGCTAGTGTGGTTGGTCTGAGTTTCTTAAGGAGCTTTGAAATACTTTCAGTGGGGACATGGTATAGGGAAAAGTTGGTGGTACTGTTTTGAGTAGTAGGGTGGGTTTTGCTAGCGGTTTACTATCATGTACCTGAAATGTACTTGGTCGACTGTTCCCATGGTCGACTGAGATTGTGCGCAATTCACAGTGTCGAACACCGGAATTGCTGAAATACATGTCGACTGCTACTTAGGGACAGGTTTTAACATGGGTCAAAATAGAGGCAGATGTGTATTTCAGCACTATCAGTGCTCGACATTGCCTACAGTCGACATTCCGATTTTTGAACAAAGTGGCATTGACCAACTTCACTTTGAATAAATGATAGTAAACCTTTGCTAGCACCTGGTATAGGGCTGCTAGTGGTATTGAGGGCATTGGTAAGGGTTTGGATTGTTTCAGTGAAGAACTTTGTTAAATTGTTTGGGAATGTTGTCATGGTTGTTTGGTAGTACTGGGGTTGGGGTGGTGGCTTTACCTGGGTGGCTTATGCCATTCATTGTAGCACAAAATTTCTTAGGGTTGTTGGCATATTTTTCTTACATGTTTTTATAGTAGTTAATTTTGTCTAGTTTGATTTGTTTTCTGGCTTTGTTTCGAAGTTCTTTGTAGGTTTGCCTCAGATTACTGGTTTTCTTCTTTTGATATTGATTCCAGGCCTGATCGCTCTCTTTCATTGTACTCTTAGTATCTTTAGTTAGCCATAGAGCATAGTTAGCTTTTAGTCTTATAGTTCTGGAGGGGGCATGATAGTTTAGGATGTGCAGGAAAGTGGAGTTAAAGTACTATATGGCATCTTCTAGAGATAGTAGTTTTAGGGGTGTCCAATTACAGCTTTGTAGTGAATTGATGAAGTCAGTTGTTTTAAAGGTCTTTTTGTTACATATTACTATGAGGTTGGGTTGGCTTACGTGATGAGGTATGTTCTAAATTAGGTAAGTTGGTTGATGATCACTTAGACTGTCAGGTAGACAGCCAGACTGCCATGCCAGAGTGGGGTCAGATAACAGAATCCAGTCTAAGATGGATTCGCGTTTTGAGGTTTTGTCTGTTCTGGTTGGGGTGGATATAATTTGAGTAAATCTATGGAGGTTAATGTAGGTAGTTGGAGTGTAGCTAGAGCAGTTCAACAGTCAATATTAAAGTCACCTAATAGTACAGTTTCTTGTGGCATGGAGTTTGAGATCCAGTTTAGCAGGTTTTCCATTATAGTAGTGATATTGCCTGGTAGAATATAGCCACCTGCAATAATGATATGTTTGTTTGAGTTTAGTTTTAATTTGGCAAGGATTAGTTCAACATCTTTGATTTCTTGGGTGTTATAATCAATTTGTTCAATAGTGAGATGATTTTGGAACAATATCGCTATGCCACCTCCCTTTTTCTCTTCTCTATCTCTGCATATTATGTTATAGCCAGGGGCTGTAATCTCATTATTATGGTGTTCTGGTTTAAGCCATGTTTCAGTTAGCACTGCTATTTCTGGTTTATATACAGCTAGAAGGGTGAGAAGGTCCTGGATTTTAAGTATACTTCTTGCATTTATGTTAATGAAGAGGAGAGAGGAGGTAGGTCTATAGTATAGGGGGTTTGGCTGATTAGAGTCTGTGTCGGGTGTTGTGGTGGGCTCTGGATTAGGGCGAATGTCACCACAGTGAATGAGTTTGTGGAGTAGGTGAAAATACAGTTTAGTTAGTTTGTGTAGTAATTTAGTATGTTTTAATGAGGAGTGAGGGTTAGTTCTGACTGACAGTTTGTAGTGGGAGTAAGAGACTGATCTACAGGAGGTGAGGTCTAGTGGTGTGATAGGGAAGTGACAAAGTTTCAGCGGAGTGGATAGAGGTTTGGTTTGGCATTGTGGGGTGTACTGATATGTAGTGGAGTGTGGTAAGAGGAGAGGTAGGAGAGCAGGAGAGATGTGATGATAGTACATAGGTAGAGTAGTGCTTTTATTAAGTGGGACTGTTGTTTACAGTTCATCATATTTTGTGAAGAGTGTTTAAGGATAGTATCTTAAAGTGAGTGGGTTTGATATACTAATAATGAGTGATAGCAAGGGTGTGGTGAAGGGTGTTGGTTTGTAAGTGATATGAGTGGTGTGAAACTCTAATTGGGTGGGCGGGAACTGATAGAGGGTGTGGTGTCTAACTATAAATGTAATTGATATGGGGGTGGATGGAATGGGGGTAGGGTAGGGGAGTGGATTGAGCGTAGGGAACAGAGCAGGGCAAAGCCAGTAGTCCAAGACAATGGAGAATTTGGGAGACTATCAGTGTTATGTGAAAGATAGCCTATTACTGCAATATGTATCCTATATGGTTGGAAGGTAGTTATGTGGCAGTTAAGTAACCTTAGACTAAATTCAAACAAAATAGTCAGTATATCAGAAATGTGTTGTGTAAATCAGGGAGCTGGGGTGTGGGCAGGATGGGTAGGAAGAGGCAAAGGTGCACTCTAGATTATAGAGGAAAAGGAGTCCAGTATAACTAAGAAGGTAACAGATATATGGGGGGATGATGCCTGCCGCTAATCTGTGAAGCAGCGTTTGACCACACTAAAGTCAGTCAGCTGTCCTTAAGGGAGTGCACTATGTAAAGTACACTAAACCAAGAAAGTTAACATACAGTCACTACTTTCAGGCTATGGTTCTCTCAAACTTCTTTGCTGGGCCCACAGTATTTTCTGGGCGATTCTTCTTAACTGATGTAGGTATTTGATGGGAGGGGGAACCATTAAATAAAGATTATGAATGGCCTGGAGGAGGGAAAGAAATAGTTACTACTCAGGGTGTTTGCATACAGGCTAGAACAGGATTTTTGTTCAAAATTGGTTTATTTTTCTTTTTGTTTTTGCACTACTACCATGATATACAAGGTTCTAGCACAGTAAGTTAATCATTCAGGTGTTATATTTAAGCAGCTTTACCTTATAAACAGCAAAAAAAAAAAGCTCAGGAGGTGTTCACTTGTCTTACTTAAACAGTGCAGTCATCAAACAGCAAGACCAATTTAGAAACTGCAAGTTCCCAAACATGTAGAAATATCCATGAAACAGTAAGCCAAGTGGAGCTATGGTATCTGAGAGTACATTTAAATGTGTCAGTACAATGAGAGGAGGTTGGATATGTCTCCAACTCCATTTACCCTTGCAGGTCATGCAGAATCTTAATTTGTGGTTATTTAGACCTTTAAACCAAAGCCAAATGTTGTCCACACAAAAAGTGGGTTACAAGGACTTAACTATCAAGTTTTATCTAATAAGTTCATAATGTATTCTTCAGGGAAAAACTATTGATATCTGGCTTAAACACATTTATGACAATGTCAATTATGTGTTGAAAGACTCCTGGGACCTTCTGAGACGATTGTCTAAAGAAGTATGGAAGGAAGATCTGATGTTTATAACAACTGATGTGGTAGATCTTTTTTCTAGCATCCCTAAACAGGAAGGTTTAGAAAGCTTTTATAATAGTATGCATAAATTTGCTAAATTAAGTAATGATAGACTCAATCTCATTTCAGAATGTATGGCCATCATATTAGACAACAACTATATATTTTATGAAGGAGAACATTATAGGCAGACTAGGGGTGTGGCTATGGGAGCAGCATGCGCCCCTATTTATGCAAATCTAGTTATAATGGATTAGGAAGACAACAATTTATTTAACAATTCATATTTCCAGTATGTAAGATTGTATTTCCATTTTCTGGATGATATTTTTATATTATGGGACAGCCCTAGTAAAACTATAAATTCCTTCATGAGTTATATAAACAGCACTAGTACTTTTTTGAAACTTACACATCAGGTGGATGGAGAAAGAATATCATATTTGGATATTCTCATTATTAAGACACCCACAGGTTTCAAATCTAGAATTTTTAGGAAGCCGACTTTTAGTAATAACTATCTAGAACATGAGAGTAACCAACCAAGGAAAATGTTCAGAAACATATTTAAAGAACAATGTATAAGAGCAGCAAGGATGACGTCTTGCTATGAAGACATGAATCAGGAAATAGTACTCATAAGTTCTTTATTTCTGGAGAGAGGGTACCCAGAAGTTTTAATCAGAGAGAGAAACTATGTAGTGAGAGACTGGAACAAGAAATACAAACCTTTATTAGGAGAAAGGGCCTCTGCACAGGCCTTAGCTTCTAGTGCTGATGAAGATAACATTCAACAATATAATAGGGCATGTATTATTAAATACGGTCCCTATGCAGAGAAGGTTAAACATTTAATAAGTAATAGTTGGAACATTCTGAAATCTGATGAGGACATTTGTCATTTATTAGAAGACAAACCCACTTTTGTCTTTAAGATGGATGAAAATATTAAAAGGACATTGGAAATGAGTAATGGAAATGGTATAATGAGCAAGAAGACAGGCCACACACAAAAATGTGGAAGCTGTAATTATTGTCATTATATCTTAGAGAAGGAAAGCATTATCTTGGACAATGTTAATAGAATGGAAGTTAGATTTAGAAAAGGAAATTGTAACACCAGAGACTTGGTCTATCTGGCAAAGTGTATGCTTTGTCCAGGATATTATATTGGAAAGACCGACAGACTTTTTAAGAACAGAATTTATGATCATCAATATAATATTAGAAAAAATGATTCAAATAACGCTTTATATAGGCACGTAGAGAAGGAAGGGAATGATCATGTTTTTAAGTTTGCTATTTTGGAACAGTATTTTGACAATCCAAGGGGAGGGAACATCAAAAGTGTGCTGGGGGAGAAGGAGGTAAAGTGGAAGCTGTTATTGGATGCCACAACCCCCCCCGGATTAAATTATAGCATCACCATTAAGCCTGTTCTCATTTCTCGTTGTTGAAATGTATACTTTTGTTGTTGAAATATATATTTTTTTGTATTTTTTGTAGTTGAAATGTACATACGGTTGTTTATTTATATATTCATTTTTAATGAGTTACATGAGTAAATGTTATTATTGATACTATGTACCTTTAAATAACAAGATACTTTGTATTGGCTCAATTTTTTTGGCGCCAACTTTTACATTTATATATAGGGGCTTATCACAGGCTTTAGATATTCTGATGAATTCAACATGTGATGTTGATGAAAGCGCTTAATCCTTGTTTTTAATAAACTTGCTGTAAGACAACCCTAGATTTGTGTTTTGTGGATCCACGACATTCGCAACTGTGTGTTTCTAAAAGATAAGGGAATGTAGACACAATATACAGCCATGAAATAGTTATTTAAAACCTCTACGATGTACAGTTACACTTGTGGTTTCTGCTTGCCTGTGGGTTAATTCATGAAGCAGAGTTAACTCTAAAAAACATTCTACAGTTCCTTAAACATGAAATTCAGCAGTTACTATTGCATGTACAGAAATAAAAAATAACAGTACAAATTCCTTACCACTAACACACTAGCAAGTACAGTAGTGGCAGCATCTATGAGGAGGCTAGGACAGTTTGAAAATGGGGCCTCACCAACAGGGTTCCCTAAGTAAACTTCCTTGGAAGGAAGGATGAAAGAGGGAGGAGACAGGAGAGATGAACTTCCTTGGAAGGAAGGATGTAAGGGGGAGGGGACAGGAGAGATGGACAGGAGGTACAGGAATGTTGCAGATGGAAGGGGGAGGGATTAGGACCTATAGCCAGTAGTCCAAGACCCTGGAGAGTTTGGGAGACTATCAGTGTTATATGAAAGAGAGCTTATTACTGCAATATGTATCCTATATGGGTGGAAGATAGTTATGTGGCAGTTAAGTAACATTAGACTAAATTCAAACAAAATAGTCAGTATATCAGAGATGTGATGTGTAATTCAGGGAGGTGGAGTGTGGGCAGGATGGTCAGGAAGAAGCAAAGGTCCACTCTAGATTATAGAGGAAAAGGAATGCAGTATAACTAAGAAGGCTACAGATATGTGTGTGGGGGGGGGGGTGATGCCTGCCACTAATCTGTGAAGCAGAGTTTGACCACACTAAAGTCAGTCAGCTGTCCTTTAGGGAGCGCATTATGTAAAGTACACTAAACCAAGAAAGTTAACATACATTCACTACTTTCAGGCTATGATTCTCTCAAACTTTTTTGCTGGGTCCACAGTATTTTATGGCGATTCTTCTTAACTGATGTATGCATTTGATGGGAGAGGGGAACCCTTAAATAATGGTTGTGAATGGTCACTAACATGCTAGCAAGCACAGCAGTGGCAGCATCTATGTGGATGCTAGGACAGTTTGAAAATATTGTGTATACTGTACATATTGTGTGGAGCAGCTCTTGTACTATTCCTTCACACTGTGCAGAACTTGCTGAATCCCGGGGATTATGTTCCAGCACCAAACCCAGTAGTCTCAACAAAAACTCAATATGTACTTCCAAAAGGAGTTCAGAAAACATTAACCAATATCTAACCACCATCAAGGCCCCCTCATGGGGAATGCTTGTATACAAAGACTGCATATCCAGAGTACACAAATAAGAATCATTTGGAACCTGCAAGTCATCCACTAACTTCAAAAACTCAGTGGTGTCTTTAATACAAGCTCTCACAAATCCCAACAATGATTTAAGCTGTTCATCTAAATAAACAGACAACTCAGTTAAAGAACCCCTACCAGAAAAAAATTGATCTGCCTGGAGGATTACAAATTGATTTATGGATTTTGGGAAGGATATAAAATAAAAATATTACATTTGGGGATCATCAAATGCCAATCATTGTAAAAAAAAATTCAGAAATCAACCCCCCCTTTTTCTTTCTTCCAACAAAAAACTATCAATATACCTTTTAAACTCCAACCTAGGATCCATAGGTAGCCTACAATAAAAAGTTCTGTCACCCGGTTTTCTCAAAACCTCTGAATCATAATCCACAGAATCCCATAACACCACTGCATCACCCTTTACAGCTTTAGTAGTTACCATCCATTTATTCTTGGCTAAATTATCAAGAGCTATTTTTTTCATTCTTAGCTAAATTATAACCAAAATTCTTAAAAATCAAATCCTTATGTATATGTAGCTTACTAATAACCTGTTGCACAAACATTTTCATAGCTGTGTGGTATGGTGGTTGAAAGGTAGACTTCTTAAATTTAAAGGAAGTATCAAAATAATCATTACTTTCTGGTATCCATGGGTTATAAAAATAATGCAAATTAAGGATGCTGCAAAATTCCTTTAAATCAAGTACAGTAGAGTACACAGAAACATAAAATGATGGGACAAAACACAGCCTGTATTCAATAATTGCATTTCTGAATTAGACAAAGTAGTTTTGGACAGCCAAACTACCAAATCATCCTCATTATCCCATAAATTAGAACCGATCACATTTGGGTTAATGTCCTGAACCTGGTTTCGACCTTTTCTCTTATGCTTCTATCCTTCTCGTCTAAAGGGTAATTTTTTCTTCTCAACATCTTACTACTTGGTAAAGTCATATCTACCAAATCAACAACTTCAGCCTCAGTGTCAGTGTTGGAAAAATTAGACAAAAAGTATGAAGCACTCAAGTCAAAGTTACTGGAACTACTCGGATTTTTAAGAATGGAATGTCCCCTTTTACATTTAAAATGAACCTTCTTCCAATCACTTCTGCAGCACAAACAACACGTCTATCTTTCTTCCAAGAATACATGACATTATTCTTATAATCCTTTAAGTCTCTATTAAACTGCTTTAATTTCCGAGCCTTCAAATCAGACTCAAAAGCATTAATATCCTTTATATAAGTACTAGATAAAATCTTATAGTCAGTAGTGTCAATAAATTTCAAAACACATTTAACTTTACTATCAAGTCTCTGGTTGATAACCACCAACTGCTGCTCATAGTAATGATCATGAAGCTCCAAAAATAATTTGTGTGCAGTCCTCTGCACATTTCTCCACGTATTCAAAAACACTGGATCATCAGAACCCACACCAAATTAAACATACACATGCATACCCCTCGGCACCAAGTCTGTGCTCCAGTAGGCTTTTAAAAGTCTGATACACCATGTAGTTCTGAGATTTTTTGAATTATCAGTCAGCCTCTTAAATTCCCTGGTAGTATCATCCGAGACATTACCAACTTCCGATGTAAAGCCCGAACCTTCAGAAGTAAAACAGGCAACATCATCCTTATCGGTAGTTAAATTATCAAAAAAAAATCCTCAGCGAGGTCTGTTCAGCCATTTAAACTGCAAATAAACAATGAATCGTTATAGCAAAATGCCAGTTAGCACATACCAAATGGAGATAGCTAACACAAGAAAAGTGCACGAACAGACTGCAAGTGCACAGAAAAAACAATACACACACACACACACACACACACACACACACATATATATATATATATATATATATATATATATATATATATATATATATATATATAAAATTAAGTTCAAGTGATTAAACCTTTTACAGATTATGTAAGAAAGAACACCAACTGTGATAAATATGTGAAAGCAACATTTAAAGCAGCAAAATGTGATGTATCATGGAAATATCATTCTGAGAAATAATATAGAAAAGAACTGAAGCACAAGGCAATATATAAGAAAGTGGAAACAGAGGATTAGCAATAAAGAACAAAACAGACAACTAAAGATGAGTGAGGAATATTTCAAGATAATAAAACTAATACTGAAAACTGACTTCCAAGAATGCAGCAAAAGCAAAGTAAGGCAGCATGTTTCTCTGCATTATGACATATGGTTGTTTTTTGTTTTTGTGACTGGCTAGAAAAGGATTGGATTAGTAAAAGAAGGAATCAATAAAACTTATTCATATCAAACAGCTGATGTATAAAAATCATTTTAGAGAAAACTTCACATACTGTGGCCTGACAAAGCCATTGGTCAACTTGGAGCTCATTATTTCTATAGATTATCTTTATATCTGCCGTTGTACTGCTATATACATGTCTCATCATCCTCAGATGCAAACATAGTGACATTTCTGAACCAGGAGGAAAAAAAAAACAATAAGATGGCGTCCAATCTCAAATCTGACACATTTTGAAGAGTATGATGTTAGTAAATAAACAAGAAATAGGCAAGAAAAAAGTAGTAAAAGAAAATTAAAAGTACTTTAATGAATATCAAGATAAATATGAAAAGGAGAAAAGAAAATTTCAAAGACCACAGTTAAAGTAGCAAACATAAAGCACAATTTTACCACAGTGATCCAAATTTCACACATGGGTAGTTAATCGAGGAATAATAAAAAGATAAAAGGCTGATGATTGCATTTCAGGATGATGTGGAATATAAGGACTGATCTGCAGAATATATTTGGAAAAATTAAGAAATGCACACTGCAGTTTTCTGTACGGAATACCTAGACTGGCCATATGGCCAACTATTTTAAAAGACACAAAATTTGTCAAATGTAGTATGTTTTAAACAGCAAACATTACAATGTATACATAGCATAGAAGCACTGAAAAAAAGAACCACAAAGAATTACTGTGAATGATGTGGTGATGATCTTGGTAATCTTCCAATACAATATGTTGCAAAACTGACTAGACTGTTTGGAGGGGATAGAGGATCCACACCCTCCATGTCATGCAACCCCAAACTATGCCTGTGCATCACTGACACCTGCGTCAGAGGCCATCACTTCTATATCATACACAGTGCTGGTGCCAGCCTCATCTATGAATACACCAAGAAAACCAAAAAGTAAAAGAAATACAAAGGTATTTTGAATTTAATACCTACACCTAAATAAAACATCCCCACATGCAAAAGCAAATAATCTTTTAGAGAGTAATACACATTAAAACTCAATAACAAAGTCTTTGTATATTGTATAGCTTATAAACAAAGGGATTGTTGTCTCGATCTATGGATGTCATTGCTCCCCTTTACTAAGCTGTCTTTAGGCCAGTCATTGAATATAATGTCTCTTTTAGCATGTATCTGTCCAGACACTTGTAACAAATGGAACATCCACAGAGTTACCTCGCTAAAAGGATGCAAGGCCTAAGAAACATGTCCTATATGGATCGACTCAAAGCCCTGTCACTATACTCGGTATCCTACCAACTGCTAAGACGTGACCTGTGTCGGGTATACAAAGCATCTACTGACCCATTACTGATGGATTTACTGCACATCGTCAAGTCAAATGACATCAGAAAATTGTGGTCTAGGGAGCTAAACCTCTTCTGCGGCATCAACAAAATAGTTTGGTGGTCAGGTATATTTTCACAGAGGATACCACTGCTATGGAACAAACTTGCCATCAATATAAAACAAATATCATCCCTGTCTATTTTCAAGTGTAACTTAAATCTACAGATGGGAAGTAGAAATTTTACCCCAGGATTGCTGCCAGTACTACTAATGGACAGAAGAAACTCCTAAATATTTTATCCCATGCGTGGGTACCCTAAAATTATCTATGGTATGATCCCAGTAATTTTTTTTAAGAGTAATCGAAAATTATTGTCCATGGTATAGGTAAGACCAGTCTGTAGCTAAATGAGTTAGGATATTTTGAGTACAAAAAGGGAAACTGGCTAAGATTAAAATGGCCCACAAGGGCAGCTAGCTAAGTACTTACCTATGAACTTATGAACATATTTTTAATGCCAAAAAATATATCCTGTGCAGGTGGTCATTGTACCTTAATGCCAGATGTTCCTGGACATGCACATTTCAGTAGACAGGGGTATTATAAGCATGCAACTTTAAACAACTAAATAGAAAACATAAAATAAGTAATTTATTTATTTGAATAACATACTTAGTGCATTACTAATGGAAATCTTCTGTTTGAATTCCACCAGTTCTTTAACATTCATTACCACAATGAGGACATCTTCTAAGCTGACTGGATCCTTTACAGTTGACAGGAACTCCTCTATCTCAGTGAATGGTGATTTAGTAGAAAGCCCATCCCTAGTGGATCCTTGCTCCTGTGTCATGGCCTTTGTTCCGCCAATAGCCTTTTTATTCATATTAGTGACCTTGGCTACCCACCTTGTTCACATCATTGACCATGTGCTGACAAATATGGTCACAGAAGGGATTGTCAGCTGAATGAGGATCTAGAAGTTTTGCCCCACAGAAATGGAAGGTCTGAACTTGACCTTATGCCAAGCATCTTAGATAGTAGCTTTCTGTGTGGCTGCCACTTTTTTTTTTATTTGGGAGCCATAACTCAGTTGTGAAAGATAAAAAATATTTATCAGACCAAACAACATACCATGGAATAGGGGGAGTTACAAGCTGATCTATTTCTGGGGAGCATCTATTCATTATACAGACACTGGTTATAAGTGCAACAGATGCTTCTGAAAATATCAGTGCATGCCTTGCAATATCCTCATATGCATTCCCCACACTAAAGGATACAACTTTTGACTACAGAACAGAAGTAAATGGTTTCATGAGCATAAAAGAATATATACAACTACTAGGAAGATAGAACATCATAATCAGAGAACAGTTGCTTAATGTAACAATAATTTACAAAAGCTGCTACAATTCAGGCATGCCTAAATATCCTAAGGATGTTGCCTGATCCCTAGGAAATACAAGTAACAGATGACTTCAATGCAAAGGTTTTGCTTGTTCAGTTCAAAAACACAACTTTTCCAGGTTAGACTGCAGTCATTGCAAACAAGAGGATTCTAGATATTGCTTTGATGCAGTACTGGTAAAGAAAATTACACACCCTGTAAGATTTCAATTATCCTAAAAGTATTGCAAATCAGTAGTTGTTTTGTCAACAGAAGTTTGTTTGGCAGAACTTGGGAAATACAGCAGTCTTCCCTAACACCATGGAAGTCCCAGTTCTGCTTATATCACATACATTATCCCCTCTGCATATTGAATGTGTTAATTATGTCTCAGCTCATTACCATTCATGAATTACTCATCTTGATGTGCTGGGTAGGTAAACATGGTGTTAGTACCAACACAATGATGTCCAAATTCCTGAGCAGTGCAAGAGAGGGTAAGACTCTTAGCTACTGTAGGTAATCGTTGCAAGTGTAACACATTACCTGTTATTCCCATAACATTACTTATTTAGCACTTCTGCTAATGAGAATTACACTTACAGTAAGTGTGTCAGATAAAAAAGCCTTACAGAGAAGGCTTAAGTTTTATTTTGTGAGTTAGGAGATACTCTTGATACACACTTTGGTTAATATTTTGTAAGAAGATTAGGTGCCTGTGATGAAAAAGTGGCTGTAATGAATAACCTATATACAACTTAGAAAGGTTGGAAAAAATCATGCACATAGCAAAATGTAATGCATTTAAATTTTCTCTACTTTTTCATGTCAATGTTTAGGTGGAAAAATATATTTATCATATCAGTGTTTCACTGTAATGCCATAGGTGCAGAGTTCAAATCTTGTGAAGGCACTGTCTCTGTGAAAGTAAGGATCCATAGTGTAAACATTTTACTTGTATAAAGCCACATAGTTGAGAAATTATCACACTGATCTATGAGCTTTTACCTTTTTTCTGGCTTCATCCTTTGCAATATAGACAGCATTGCATGCTGATGTCCTTCGATGATAATCTTCAATGAATAGCAGTTCACTTCCTGTGACAAAAACCCACAGTTTAATTTCACATGCACAGACATGTAGCCATCCATCACACAAATTAGACTAGTAAAGATGCACCTTACACGGCAGTTTGGATATTACCATATGCAGAAAATACATCTCTTATATAACTTTCTCAGTGTTTCAACGTGTAAATGGAGTATGTTCAGACTTACAGTAGAGGTGGTGCAGGGTATATATCCACATTAGGAATAGTTTACCTTTATATGGCATAGTACATGTGAGTGCCTTTCTTTTTCTTTACTTTTAAGCTGAATTACAAATGCAGTTTATACTGTTTATGTTACAATAGTGTATTATGGCTGCTAAACATAATACTGCATTGCTCATACCAATGACTGTAGTAAAAACACACTTCTGTGTGCATGCTGAGAAATAAATAAAACATGCCCAATAGTATAATCTAATAGGATTAACAATACATTAATGAATTAGAGAAATATGGAGAGGACAGCTTTCATGTTGTAGCATTGGTTCAGTGGCATATAATTGTCATGATTTGAAGTGTAAATTGCACCCCAATATGCTGTGGAGAACATCATCCCCTGTAAACACTGTACAGTCCTTTCCTAAATATTTACTACCCCATAAATACCTAATGCTCCCATGGCAAAAAACAGTTCAGCACACACTTGGTTATTGTGACTTTATTTATCATTTGTGCGACAGATGGCATGGAGCACCACCACTGTTCAGGAATGGCTATACAGAACAAGAAATTCCTGTCTTATTGCAAAAACTGAGAGAAGAATCACCCAATCACTTAGACTGTTCAGTTACCCATTCAAATAAGCTTGCCTTTGGCATGTGTCAGTTAGCATTGAAGATATTACAAAAATAAATTCCATGGCAAAATTTCCACAGAAAAAACATATTTGCTATGTACATATCCACTCTTATACAAAAATGTAGACCTCAACTTACACCATCGCAATGACAGTTCTCCTGTGGTGTTAACTATTATTACATAATGTTCAGGAGTTCATGTTCCTTGTTGTCATCCATTCAATTCCAAGTTGGTATCACTCACTGTTGTTAGACATTGTTCAACATTAGGCATAATGTAGTAGTTTTACATAAGGAGAAAACTGAATATTAATACCACCATAAAGATTTTAATGTCATACTGGTTTGTGACAAGAATGACATTATGAATGCTATCAACCGTTCCAGAGTACAGACTCAGAGGTGGCAATATATCATTTGAAATGGAACTGAGATGTCAAAATTAACCAGTATTTGATGGACTTGCTGTAGACCACTTGTATATGTACTCATCAGCAGACATGGGACTGGATTCAATAAACCCAATGTGGCTTATTAAAACCATGTGCATGGCACATTGTGATGTGCCTAGGATAGTGCTACAACTTGTATTCAATAAGTAGCTAGACACAATGTGTACAGCTGCACAAACATGGTAAATATCTTGACATGCTAATTACTGCATAAACATCTGAACTGAATGCTAATCAACCAATCCAAGATGGAGGAGCTATTCAACAAGCTATCATGTATACTTAGTGTAGCATTTGCCTTGTACTCCATAGGTTCATAGGTTCATAGGTTGGTACTAGGCTATCAGCCCTAGGGCCTATACAAGCCTAGCCATAACAATTCCCTGACTATTTCTTCCCACACTATTTACTTCCCTGGACCCCTGTCTAGCAGGGTAACTGAGGTGATCCCCGGGGTGAATTTCCTTTCTCCCATCCAATCGTCAAGATTCCTTTTGAAGAGGGCCAAAGAGGCACTCTGCTTGACATGTATGGGCAATCTATTCCAGAGTCTGGAGAGTCTCTGGGTCAGGAACCTATCCCTCCAGCATGTTTTGTTTATTGTGATGACAAGGTTTAGATCCCTGGAGTATGTGGCTCCGAGGGATTGGGATTTCTTTAAGTGTAGCATGTCCAACAGCTCTGGATTTGACATGGCCTTGTATGTTAAGCAGAAATCGCCTCTGAGTAGGCGATATGCGACAGAGTATAACTGGAGTTTTTTAAGGTGGTCAGCGTAGGGCATCTGCTTTAGGCCTGTGATTCTTTTAGTGAGTTATTTCTGCAGCCTTTCCAGTTGTTGCAGATGTCTTGAGAGGTACATACCAAATGGGGCATTGTATTCTATAATGGGTCTAATGAGGGATGAGTACAGTGGGACAATGACCTCCTTTTTTCTGGATGAAAAGCCCTTAGTGATGAGGTGTGCCACATAGAAGGATTTCCTGACTGTTGCAGCGATAGGATTATCGAAGGTGAGACCACTGTCCACCTGTGTCCCTAAGTCTCTTATCACACTTTCGGTGTTTAGTGTACTGCCACCTATATGGTAATTCATGGATACATGTTTTTTCCCAAATGGGATAACTATACATTTCTTGGCATTGAGCTTGAGCCCATGACTCTGACACCAAGCATCTGTTTCTGTAAGGCCCTTTTGTAGAGTATCCACATCATTTGGGGATTCAATAATGGCTCCCAGTTTGTAGTCATGTGTAAACTTTGTTAGCCAGAGTCCTGTAGTGTTGGCCTGTACTTCAGAGACGTAGATGCCAAACAAGAGTGGTCCCAGGACTGAACCCTGAGGTACTCCACTTGTCACTTGCCTGGAGCTGGATTTGGAGTCGGCTACTTTTACAGTGTGGGTTCTATCAGTAAGCCAGTTAGCAACCCATTGGGTGATGTAGGGATTAATGCCCAGCTTAGTGCATTTATCTATGATTCCAGAGTGGGGGATGGTGTCAAAGGCCTTGGCATGGTCTAGATAGGCTGTGTGGACCACCTTACCCTTGTCCATGGCTCTGGAGACTGATTAAAGAAGTCAATCAGGTTCAGGAGACAAGATTGTCCCTTCACAAACCCAAACTGGGTGGGGTCCAGTGTTTGAAGGTCGCCAATGTCTTTGTTTATAAGTTCCATGATAATAACGCTCCATGGTCTTGCAGATAAGGCTTGTCAGACTGATGCAATGGTAGTTTCCGGGATCCTAGGTAGATCCCCCCTTGTGGAGTGGGATAACTGTAGCTCTGCACCACTCAGTGGGCATGAAACCTGAGGTGAGGCTATGATTAAACATGACACTTAGGTGAGGTGCCAGTTCATATTGTAGTTCATGTAGTACACAGCCCGGGATGTCATCTGGTCCCATGGATGCTGTATTCTTAGCTTTGGAGAGTGCGTTTTTCACCTGTGTGGCCGTTATTACTGGAATTTGGTAATCTTACGGTATTGAGATGGGCCATTTAGCGGGTGAGAGGGGGATGAAGTTGGCACTGAATCGATCTGTCAGGATATTGGCAATATCCTTGGGATCAGTATATTTAATACCATTCTGTTTTAGCTCAGAGCAGATCTGAGCATTGCCATTTAGATTCTTGACATAGTTATAGAATGCCTTGTGGTTGTCTTTAGAATCTTTGGCAATTTTATTTTCATAACTAGCTTTGGAGGATTTTATGAGGGATGTCAGTTTCTTACTGAGGCTGGTAAGGGAGTTTTTTGTAACCTGGGATTTTCCTCTTTTCTGCAACAGTTTCTTCCTTTTGTTGTAAAGTTTGTTTATGGCAGGGGACCACCAGATTGGCTTCCTTTTTTTGGATGAGAGTATCTTGGTTCTATTTGGGATTGCACAATTCATGCATGAGTGGATGTGCTCATACAATTCCTTAGTGTAGAATTCAGCAGCTGAACTTTCAGTTCCCATCTGCATGGGTGTCATGAAGTTTGTCACTTCTGACTTGAGTAGCATGAAGTTGGCTTTGGAGAAGTTTTTTATGGAGGTTTCCTTACTGGGGGTGGGGGTGGTATGTGGATGTTAAGGGTGATTAGCTTATCGTCAGACCTGAGTAACGAGGGGGTGACCATAGGTGTGGAGCATCAATTTCCCATGTTGGTAATGACCAGGTCCAGGATATTGGAGCCGCTGGTGGGGTTATGGATTAGTTGATCCAGGGCGTTGGAATTTATGAATTCCAAGAACCATTGGGCAAAGGTGTTGGTACATGAGTAGTTTTCCCAGTTAATGGCAGGGTAGTTAAAATCACCCAGTATTAGGGTGTTTGGTTCTATCTTAATATTTTCCAGTAAGTTTAGAAAGGTGTAGTGAGAATCTTGGGGTATGGTGGGGGATATTAGAATACAGCCACATAAACCACGCTGTAGAAGAACAATCCTAGAAGCTGCTACTGCTCTTCTGCATGTGTATATGCAACAGGTTCAAGCCTATGTTGCTGCTACCATTAATACGCCTCTGGCAAGGAGAAGAAAGGTATTTATTTAGACCCCATTTAACTTATCATGGCCAGCTTGAGATGGAAATAGTAGAGCACTACAGGAGTGAAAGAGAGACACTCCAGGAACTTTGCAACATCTATCACCCTCACCTGAGAGCCAAAGCAAACTGAAGGGAACCAGTACCTGTGGAGACCAAAGTACATATAGCACTTAGAATATTAGCTTCAGAACCCTTTCAATGACCCACAGCCACATGCTGGGTGTGCTACAGGCATCAGCATCCAGGACCGTGCATCAGTTACTGAATGCTATACTACAGGATGCCAGTGACTACATATATTTCCCCATACCCCCGAGGGCAGAGCTTACTATGCAGGATTTCTATCCCATAGCACACTTCCCTGAAATCTTAGGTGGCATCGACTGCATGCACATTGAAATCAAAGAACCACCAGGGGAACAGGGAAGGGTTTGCATAAAAAAAAAAAAGGATGTCCACTCATTTAACTGTCATGTTGTATGTAATATTAGAGGAATAATCCTGAATATGTGCACTGGCAACCCTGGCAGTTACCATGACTCCCATATCTGGCACACCTCACAGCTCTATCACAGGTTTTCAAGGGTGATGTCCCACAAGGCCATTTACTGAGGGATGCAGGGTAGGCACTCAAACCATGGATGATGATGCCCATAAGAAATGCACCCACACCCACAGAGGAACATTATAACGAGGCACATGCTCAAACAAGAAATACCATAGAGCACGTATTTGGGTTATTGAAGTCATGATTTTGGTGCATTGTCACATCAGTTGGGGGGAGGACTGCAATACAATCCAAGCACTTGTTCCAAAATTATCACAGCCCGTGCTATTCTAAGCAATATCATCCTGTGATAACAGCTGCAGCAGGAACACCAAGTCCTAGGAGCAAACATTCAACATCCACTGGCAAGGTCACCAAACCCAAACACATGTGAGGACTCAGAGGGGCAACTTCAGCTGCTCTAGGTGTATGTAGATGTCAGATTGTACAATATGCCCTCTCGCTGGCCAAGAGGCAATGTAGAGTGCCAATGCTCACCATCTAAGGGGTACACCTTTCATCCTATGCACATACATTGAGTAAAATTGATGACAGGCAAAACTCACGACCTTTGCTTACCCTTGTAATGGTTGTGTACTGCTAGGATCAGAGAGAGTCTGCCCAAAATGACAACAGTTGTAAGTGCAGGAATATCAAGGTTAGTGTTGAACATTGTTCCTCTCTACTCAACACTCATTATATCCATTATAGAGTACAATGCCCCTTTTGGAATGTACCTCACAAGACATCTGCAGCAGCTGGAAAGGCCACAGAAGTACCTCACAAAGAGGATTTCTGGCCTCAAACAAATGCCCTACACTGACCGTCTCAAAAACCTCCAGCTTTACACCATAGCATATCACCTACTCCGAGGTGATCTCTGTTTAACATATAATGCTATGTCAAACCCAGAGCTGTTGGACATGCTACACCTAAAGAAATCCCAATCCCTCCGAGCTACATGCTCTAGGGACGTAAACCTTGTCACCACAATAAACAGGACATGCTGGAGGGATAGATTCCTGTCCCAGAGACTTCCCAAACTCTGGAACAGGCTATCCATCTATGTCAAGCAAAGTTCTTCAATAGCACTCTTCAAGAAAAGTCTTGAAGAGTGGATGGGAAATAGGAAATACACCCCGGGGATCACTTCTGTGTCTCTACTCGACAGTGCCATAGGAAAATAACTTTCTTGGGTGGCGTACGCCAGGGAACCTTGTTGGCTAGGCTTACATAGGCCCTTGGGCCAATAGCCTAGTGCCTACCTATGAACCTATGAACCTGTAATAGGAAAAAGTGTGTAAGAATATGAATAAATGGCAGATACCCTTATACTGTTACATGCAAATGTACCTAAGTAGAATATTTGTGACTTGTCCATCAATGACATCAATATGTGACATGGATGACATCTGTCAGTTTAACAACTAACATGGCTCATGCATCTAAAATACCCAGTATAGAAAAATCAGTCCAAACTCTATGTATCCCTACATTCTCACAACTGGAGCAATAAGAATGACTGTCATATCAACAATTTCAAAGTTTGAATCATAACACTAAAATGCTGTAATAATTCAGAAAAACATTAAAAATAAAATCAGCAATGCACATCCTGGGCACTCAGTTAGCTATCCACCCTCTGTATCAGGCATATGCATATGTAACCTTGAATCAAAAAGATAGAAACAAGATGATGGCGCAGTTATCATCATTTTCACAAGGTGGGGGTTAGGGAAGCAGAAGACTAAGGCTGTGACCAAAGTAGTGAGAGTGCACAAGTAAAAAAACACAGGCAGGTGGCAATGTAGATAATATCAAATGGCCACTGAAAATGGATGACCTGCAACCCTCATTAGTGCCTCATGAAGTTGGTATATGTGAGTGTCTGCATGAATGCATTCAGGCTCTGTGTTAGCACTTCATCCTGACATGTTGGACAGGTGTACGACGTGCATGGTAGAGTTGTCAGTTCATCATCATCACACCCAGCTGTGAGAACTGGTTCTGCTAGGCATTGCACTGGCAAATCCATGAACATTGTCAGATGAAGTGATGCTATCTGAACATGAACAATATCTGCTTGTTGAGTTCTCATTGTGGCTATGCCCAGGTACACAACCCCATGGCTTACCACATCTGGATGCAGACACCTCAACCACTGATAGAGCAGTGGAAGCAGTGCCAGTACAGGAGCGGGATTGAGAATGGCCATGTTGGCTTACACCAGATGATATTGCAACCCTACAGCCACATGGATGCTCTTCTCCCAGTAGACATTCCTTCACAGATACTGCCCATTTCAGTGTGGCATTCAGCTGATCCATTGAATCAGCCACATAGTGGAGGCAGTCATGCACTTCATATATATGATGAGTGATATAAACTGACACACCAACATCAGTAAAGATTGGCCAGCAGGCCTCCTCTGAGCACCCCTACCAACAATCCTGTGTTGCTCCTCACCTACCCTTTGGATACAGAGAGAGTCAACCAGCACTAAAACTGTATTAACCACAGTACCCTGATCAAATGTGTCACCCTCCACATGTCCACTATCTGTGGACTCAGTGGAGTGGGTATGTGCAACCATACTGACTGTGTCTGAAGGAAATCCAGGGAATATAAGAGTCAAAACCTGAGTGTCAGTTTCAAACTTTGCATCCCACAATTGTGCCTCCATGTGGCCACCATCATCACCAGAGTCTATTGATACTTCGACTTCAGGTGATAGGGTTCCTGCACTTCCACTGTCAGGATCACTTGTGGTAATAAACAACAAATACAGGAATGAAATTACTACTACAGTAAATATTAAAACAGTTTATAATGATAACAGCGTAACACTGGTCACACAATTGCTGATGGTACAGCAATAGAGAAACTCATAACACCTACCTCACACACAGAGGTAATATACATCTAAATAATGCTTAGTAAGAACAAGAACAAAAAAAAATTGCTTACCTTATGCAGATTTTTTAACACATTGCAGGGAGGATAGGCCTGTAAGAAATGAAGCAATGAAATGATGGCAATTAATCATCACAATGTGAATAACACAAGGACAGTGAATACACAATCACCTATATGCCCTGTAAGACATAGCCCTAAGTGAAACTTGTCTAAACTGTCCATCCTCACCCATGTCTATTCATCAACTCTCTTGTATAACTATGACTGATCATTAGGTACATATATAAAAACCATCAATCACAAACAGTAGTTGCCAAATTATATTTTAGTCTATAAGCAATATAATGTTGTCATAGGAAAGCCTACTTTGCCTCCCAGACACAACAGCACCAACATCAATCATGCAGTGTAAAGTCTTGCTTGAGCTGCCGGGCTGTCGGACAGTGGACAAGAACTCCTCACTTGGTGTCAGTGTTGGCTCAATATCAGGACCACCCCCACAGCCAGCTGTTCTTGGGCAACTGCACGTGCCCTCCCCTGTGCTGAAGAAATCATGCCAGTGGTTAAATGATGCACCTGATCATAATTGTGGCAGTGACCACCAACTGCATTTACATGAGTGACTAACTGGTTCTAACGCTCCTTTCTGCAGCCATATTCCCTTGGCCTCTTCAAAGTAAGAAGGCACCATGGCTTCACAGAGCCTGGATGATCACCTCAATCTAGTGTCACTAAAAGGGTTTGCAGGCTTGGGTGCCATAATCCTATGTGCCATAGTCCTATGTGACATAAAACAAAGAAGGCAAAACACATTAACAGCACATAAGTAATGAATTGTCCACAACAATAATCAGTCTGTGTATCCACTGGCAACATAAGGCACTTGAAGCACAATTCTCATTTAGGACAACAGAATGGTTGGTGGCTTCCCCCCTCACACACATATACACATGGTTGATGGCTCCCTCCCTTCTCACACATACACACACACACACACACACACACACACACACACACACACACACAGACACCCACCCACACACACACACACACACACACACACACACACACACACACACACACACACACACACACACACACACACACACACACACACACACACACACACACACACACACACACACACACACACACACACGTTGGTATAGACTAAAGAATACCATGTAAGTAATGTATATGTTTTCCATCGAACTGTCATGCTGTCTACACATATTCAACAGAAAAGCACTTGAAACACACTACTCATTTAGGACAACAGAATGGTAGGTAGCAACCCCCACCCTACTCCCCACACAAGCAAAGGTTTGCAGAAAACAAGAAATACCGCATAAGAAATGTATATGTTTTTCACAAAATGATCAGGCTGTCTACACATTTTCAACAGAAAAGCACTTGAAATATCCTTATCAATTAGGACAGCAGACTGGTAGATTGCGCCCCCCCCCCACACACACTCCAAAAAAAACAATGGTCTGTAGGTCAACATTCATATACTGAAGACAGAATTTATGTAATCAATTACTGGATGACAATTATCATTGATTAATAGTAAAGAATACGAATTATGAATGACAGTCAATTTTTACTATGCCCACCACTCCTGTGTAGGTTGCCCTGCGCCATCTGAGAAGCCTAACACCAGTGTCAGTGACATGTACATTATATTTCTCTCCAATCTCATGTGAAATTGCAAAAACATATGGTAAGAACATAGTTGTACTTAAAGTATAACCTGTCTATCTCGCAAATGTAAATGCCTGCCAAAACTACCTATGGTGACAGTGAAGTATAAGATCAGCATACAGATGAACATTAATTTTTCTACTGGATATGTAAATCTATTTCTAAAAGTTTACAAAAGCTAAAATGTCCTTGAATAATAGAAGCATAACTTAGCAAAATAAGAGCTTCTCTCTATAGACACCTTCAAAAAAATATTAATCTTGTGCGTTGTCTGAAAACACAAATCTTCTCAGCTTCAAGTTTGCTAACTACACACTTTCCTGTTTATAGTTTAGTTTCAGCCCTCTGAGCACTGCGAAGATGCAAATGAGGTGAGAACTCATTAGAATTGTTGAACGCCAAATGTTTAACTTCATGTAGCAGACAGATGTAGACATAGTGTACCCTCTACAACATTGTTAGGTGCTAATGGCTTGCAGCTGTAAATAATTACTTTGACTGAAGGAAAACACAACAGCAATTCAGTCACCTTTCCCTGCTGTAGGTGTGTCAGTGAGGATACACTTACAAAATGTGAAACTAACTGTAATGAGCTTTTAAATAAAGCAAAACACCACACATGTATATGTTGGCCATAATAGCATATGCCTCCTGCCTTTGCTGAAAACTATCATTCACTGTTATGTTTTTGAATCACAGCTTGAAAGCAAAATTATAGGACATGCATTGCAGACTGCATGTCTGATAGTAAAGCAAAGATAAGGAAAGAATGACCAAAATACAAACAAAAGATAGACCTGCACTTCAGCAAACATATTCATAAATGTTTATGTGATCACTCACTGCACAAAGTATGTTAGCAACACATGTACAACCAACTAAAAATGTCCAACTGTATGAACTGTTAATACTGGATATTAAATGTGAATTGCTTCTTTGCACATGACTGGATTGGGAATGCAAAGCTGTGGCAAAGACATATAACCAACTACAAATATATTGTGTAAGTGCAATAGTCTGATGCTTCATATCCAGAGCTATTTAATTGATTAACCTTTGTTTACCTTTTTTATAGTTTCTGATTTTTTATTGGCTTTGTCATTTGCATGGCATATGGCTTGGTGCAAACATGGTTAAAAACTTAAAAACTGTAAATTTAATGTCAGCCACCTTATAAAATGCAAACACTCTTGCCAGCATTGCACTGTGGTTAGCAACATGGATGGTAATGACTCCTGAAATTCCACCTGTTATCCGACTGTCTCTGTGGCACAAGTTGTAAATACATTGAGATAAAAAAAAGACAGAACATAGGTAAAGTGGGGTTGGAGTCACAGTCTAGTTATCTTTACTGCAGAAGTGTCATAATGAGCATGTATACAAGCAATGTATGTTTGATATTGCTGTTTCTATTTGCAGGTTGCCTAATTCTGTGTGGATATGGTTCACTACTTAAGGAAAAAAGTGAAAAATGTAATTTAGTTCACCTTTCATCATGCAAACAGGTTTAGCAGTGATGCATAGCCATCAAAACTGTATACAGTATTGAGTGTGGAAAATGCACAGGCTGCCTAGCTTTCCCTGTGGTACCAGATGTACGTGCAATGAGTTCATGGTTAGAACACAGGTAAGACAGGGCTCTATTTTAGAATTCTCATTTTTTAGTAAGGGTCTCCCACTGTAATATTTCACAAAACTGTGATTATAAAGGTAATAATAAATACCAATAACTATGTATAGCTGGTTGATTGAGCATATACATAGTTTTGTAGGTATCATATGTATTATGTATGTAACTGGTTTATCATGAGAATGATGATTATGTAATAAAAATGCAGTTGCATATCTCTGGTGGACTTAGTGTACTGACAATCATCCACAAAACTACCTAACATATTTGCAATAAACTGCAGCACACAAACTCATTCATTATCCAGAAAAATGCTCTGCACTACATAACTTATTGCTGACCTCCTGTCCAGCAAGGGACCTCTGCTTTAGTAATACATTCTGATTACTAACAATTATGTCAAATGATGTTACAGGAGACTCACTCTACTCCCTGTACATTGCTGAACTCAGGAATAGTATCCTCACACAAATAAAACTCTCTGACAAACTCAGTAGTTTTAAGCCACTGCTTAACCAACATCTTAACCAAACCTGATCCTGCACATGCTCATCACAATAGTGAGACTTTATGTTCACCATATAATACTCTCCAGGATACACTCAAACTCTCACTGAAATGACAAAATAATTTTATACATAACTGCTGCATGTGCAGTCTGCTATGATGCACATGGGCGATCTCTTGGTAATTTCCAATTCTAAAATCTCAGAATGTACAAATGCAACTACTCTTTCTGTACAAATGTAACTAGAAATGTAACTACTCTGTGTTTAACTGAAACTTAGTATAATGCAATGTAAGTAAATGGAGCTTTTCTCCTTGGGCCTCCACTGAAAATGAGTATTACCCAGTCGGACTTTCCCATTAAACAAAGACAAATAAATAAATAAATCTGCACCCATCCCATAACCTAAGTATAACTGTAAAACAGAATGTATTGTGAGGTATGTACCAGAACTCAAAAAAGTATTACTAAAGTAATGCAAGTGCATCCATTTCAAGTACATTGTCAGCCATTAGTCCTGCATCACATCTGAGGATGCAGAAACCAGGACCTTGTAATATCACAAACATACAGGCTTTATTTAAGTATAGCACCAGTCCCTCTTTAAACGGTATATCTGTGATGACCATGATGGGCATATACTTCTTCTGTGGCAATGAGGAATAATCAACTATATGAAAATGTATGTATTTTCTTTTATACATAGGTTTGAATCTTAGATTGTGCAAAGTATTTTAACAGTGTGTTAAGTCCCCACAAAATATGCATCATGTCATCTCACTGATTCCTTCAAAGTCATGGCTTGAAAGACAATTCTTTTAGCATTTCAGTGTTGACCAGGTATAGCAGCACACATGTCATAAATCAATGCCAAATGTCACATTATCATTGCCTTTTTATAAACTCCCTTCCTTTTTGTTTGAGAATGTTTCTGTTCACTTACTATTTTGCAAACATGGTTGGCATGGTTGTGGATGGTTGTGCACTGGTCATAAAACAGGATAGAGCAAATCAATGGGAAAACACTTCTACTGTTGTCGAAGGACCTTTGCAGACATGGCAGAAGATGTGAAGGACAGTGCCAAATTCAGAAAACAGAGATGGGGTGTGGAGGAGTCAGAAATATCTGTTGCAGTCCCCATGAAGTTCTACAGCTGTAGGCTGATACAGGGGACAATACAGGATCTCAGTACAAGGCTGAAGATTGGAACAGCCTAGCCAAGGCTGTCTTTAGGGTGACTGACATACCACACACTGAATACCATTGCAGGAACCACTGCAGTGACCTTAAAAGGCACAAGAAGGCACAACTCAACCAGTGGCTGGATGATTTGAGAACTGCTGACATCCCACAGTTGTGTAAGTATACAGATAAAGCAACTTAAGAAGATATTGAATGGTGTAGATATGTAAGACTGGTATGCATAATGCTTTTATGTCTCTTTTTCTCTCATTCTTTATTTTACAGCTTCACATGAAGTCTCAGAGAGCAGTGGGGCAAATGCCGTGACCCTTGAGAGACTCAGAAAGGTAAGGGGGTATATGTGTAGCAAAAATTATCCTGGTTGTATTAAATATATTGGGATTTTATATATCAGTATCAGCTTAAACAAATGTGCATGCTTTCTTCTGTAGCTGTTGGTAATTGTATTAAGCAAGTGTAATACTGTATTCAGATTAGGTGGGTTCAATTCCCACAAGTAGCTTAAACATTCACATTCAACAATTATCATTTTTAAATTTAAATTACAGCAATATTGGCTTTAAAGCCATGTTGTTAATTTAGTCTGCATGATCTTTAAAAGCCTGTATGGAATATGTGCACATTCGAAGGGTTTCTTGTAACAATTCCCAATTATTTTTGGTATTGTGAAAGCTCTATACCTAATATAATAATAAAGGTATATTTACTGAAATAAAGCATGAATGTGACATACCATGGTTCTAATCATCTATTTTCTTTTTTGTCTCACCCTACCAATTATCTCTTTTTCTTGGGGGTGTTACCTGGAATCACACTATTCCGATGTCATATCATTCTAACAAAAAAATGCTTTTCAGCACAGGTAGGATAGGCCAACCACTGTGGCTCAGCCTGCCAACCCCTGCCAGCTGCTGCACCAACACCCATCATGTCTGGGATGTAGCCTGGCAGTACTGCCTCCACAGCCCCTGCACTACCTAGCCCATCCACATCAGGTAGTATTGCCCCAAATGCTGGTTACATGGTACCCTTTAGGAGTAATGGTGGAAGTGGTGATTATGTCACCCACCAGCAGCTGCCAGAGATTGTGTTGGCTCTAACAGAGACTGGCACTGGTGCCCACATTAGCCACCTGGAGAGATTGCTCATTAAAATAGACAAGAGACTCCACCATCAAGCAGTCTCACAGACCACTAAGAAAGGCGACAGTGATAACAGCTCTGATGTTGAGGACTAGATTCTCACTGTTCCCATGCTTGGTGGACATGTGTTTCCCATGTCCCCTACTTATCACAATCATGTTTCCCCCAGCTTTTGTGTCCATCACCATCCCTGTGTCTGTCTTGTTTGCCCTTCTTGTCTGTATCAGCTTCCTCATCTATCCTACGTACCTGACCCTCACATTCTTATTTTCCTTCCCCAACATTTCTCTTTTCTTGAAATCAAAATAAATAAATAAATACATACATATGTAAAATGGTCACCTGTCCCACAAAAAATTTGTCTCATGAATAGCTCTCCACTTTACATATGTATCTTCTTGACACACTTGTTTTGGTCCAATTGCCTATACAACATTATCACTGCACTGCTGCCACCCATCTGGGTTGTGGTGACAGTCTAAATTTATAACATTTTCTTTACATGTTAACATTATTGTGTTGAAGTAGTTAATATTTATGGTTCTTTCCTAATTCCCTCCTACAAATTCCTTTATTGCTTCCCCTTTGTTCATTCCTCTGCTTGCCCCTCCCCATTTCACCATTTTCATATCAACCCAATTTTCAGACCTTTAATCTGGTCAAAAAATAGAATCCCACACCACACACTTGGCCAGAAATGTCCCATAAGAAAAGCTTTCACTTTTCCCTCTGCATTTGTGTGGAGTTTGGTATAGGGCACCAATGCCAAGTGGCAGTGAATGGCTGTTCATGTCCTAATGCAAAACCTGGTGAGTTTTTGCCATCAGCCACATTAGTGTGGTTATCCCCATCCGGTACTGCTTAAACTAATGGCTGTAGAGGAACATAAATTTAAATCAGAGTAAAGACACTGTTTTAAAACAGTTACCCTGACAGTTCTTCAGACTTCTGAATATAAAAAAATGCAACTTCCTATGCAGAGTGTTTTTTATGCCCATAACATCAAGGGTTTGATTCCAGATACATTTCACATAATTTCTTAGTGTGATGTGATATGTGTATTATATGTTTAATCACCAACATTTTAACATTTACCACAGTTGAGTTCACACAGAGATTTACCGAATACTGGCCAAAACTGAGTATTTGAAGTGATATCCATCCCCACGACTATGACATATTTATCCAACCAAGTTATACTTTTCATAAACCTGTTTTCCCTCTTCTAACCCCTTTTTAACCCTATGTCAGTCACTTCATGGCAGCTTAATAATGAAAACGGACCAAAAGTATGCCCATGAATATTCTGCTACATCAAACATTGTTATGTGTATTTACATCTCTCCTGGTAATCACCCCTTCACTTCCACCCCTCTTTATGTGTGTGTTTGTATCTATTAGGCTGAAGGATGTACAGGTCATCTCATGGTTTCTGCATACTGACCTTACTCTGCTAATGGATAATGCAAACATGTTACCTTGATTCCAAAGTTTATCTGTTGTAGAATTCCATTTGTGTCATGTTCAGGTGATGATGGATGAAATGTTCATCTAATGAGATGTGGAACCTGCCCTTACTGTGAAGTGGCATACTGCACACACTTTTTATGATATCCAGCCCTACACAAATAGCTAGCATATCTGCTGAGTCATTATAATAATTTCAAAAGATGTACCACCCCTTGTCATTTGTAGAAAGCTGTACACATGATTAACCTGTGATTTGCAGTGAGGCCTGCAAAACAGCTACTATTTATACAAGTGTATTGAGGTAAGCATTACTGGTAAAATTTGGGGATGTCACATACAGTAGTGTAGTCATTGCTTGTCACATTTGCAGTCCTGCTCACATATACTTAGATAATGCCATCTTGACACCATTTGTAATATATATATATATATATATATATATATATATATATATATATATATATATATATATGCAGGTTTGAATCCTGGCTTACCACTGCTCTGAGGAGGAACTCGTTTTTCTTATACACTGGGCTACACAGAAAGCTAGACAGTGGGTGTATTTTCACACTCAGTACAGTCCAGAATGCTAAAGGCTGTGCATTGCTGTTTAGCCTGTTTGCACAAAGGAAGGCATACTGTATTAAATTTTTCAATATCTTCCTTAAGCAGAAAACTGGATCTGTTTGTCACTTAAAGTTGTGCAAATGATGAAGGCAACAGTCATTTATGTAATAAAACTTTAGTCCCAACATTTCAAAAATAGACTTCAACATGCACATCATATTAGCTGCCAGCAATTTCTGATGTAACATATCTTTCAAGCTGCTTTACAAGTCTGTTCTGAATTCCTGAAATTCGAATTATGCATGCACTAATACTTTGCCATCATCCACGCATTCCAGCTTCTCAGCAATGCACTTTGTGAAGAGCTGTCTTACTCTGGTTAATTAGTTATAATTTTTCAGTACATGGAAATCCAGTCTTAAACACAATAGAAGGGGTAGTGACATGTGTGCTTGAATGAATACATAGTTTCTGATTATCAAGTGTGTCCTGCAGCAATGCACTTGCAAATTAAATATCAGCACTTCATCCATTGTCAGAGAGCCTCGTGAATTACAGAGCATAACTGCATTTTTGCATTTAGTATAGGTTTATACCGACAGTGGACACTGGTCATTCAGGATTATATCACACTCATAGTATGTAAATTCTATTAATGTGGACATACCTTCATCTGAATATGAAGACACAGACCTACAATCTTGCACTACTGGTGTTTCCAAAGTGTTTTCTGTGTGTGTGTGTGTGTGTGTGTGTGTGTGTGTGTGTGTGTGTGTGTGTGTGTGTGTGTGTCACTATATCTGAGTGTGTGTGTTAGTACTCAGATGAGCTTGACTCCAAGTCCTACTGCTCTCACTCAAGTATAATTTTACACTGATACATGACTCCACAGTAATTTCATACAGAACTCCTAATATTCTCTTCTCAGCATACACTGGTGATGTCATCCACTATAAAGTGTATTCTGAAAGTTTGAAAGTCAGACTGGTACATTAGTGATAGTGTTAAGTACTGTGTTCTCTGGCTTGTGTAACTAGGTAGGTAGTGGTTCTAATCTCTCAGAAGTTAATGGCAGTGTGTGTATCATCATGCAAGTATCACTCTGGAGACAATTTTAGAGTGTCATGTGAGTCCACAGCTATATCAGACTCTCCTATGAACATCTTCTTCTCAACATACACTGATGATGTCATCCTCTGTAAAGTGCACTCTAACATTTGTAAAAGTCTTACATCTGTGGTGATGCTAGTTTTGCATTCTATGGAATCACGCGTGTATACATAGATAGGTGTGGTGCTTGAATCTGACCTCAATCAACTGGTGTGTGTGTGGGGTTGTTGTTATATAATGGTCATTGAATGATGTTTTGAATCTGTTTTCATGTTACCCCCACTCAGGAAAACCTTGTACATAGACCCCTGTATCTAACTTCCCCTTTATACCTCTGTCCACGTATTCTTTATGCAGAACACTGAAGATGACATCATTTCAAAGATGCATGCACACATCATAAAGCAGAGACGCTCCATGGCCCTCTGCAAGGCATCTTCAAACCACTGGATGTGTGAAAGCTAATTCTGTCGTGGACAGGTGCCCACATATCATATGGACAGAGGCAGTCTGAAATAAAATCAAACAGATACACATGTACACACATACTCCTACTATCTTCCATCACCTGGATGTAGCAATTTGGATTTTAATGGTATAATAATGGCTAGGATGTTATGTGCTCTTTTCTGTTGTCATTTGAGCATTTCATATGTCAGTGTTGTTGTCATGCCCATGTGTTATGTTGATGTGTGGATGTACTGTAACTCTAAAACAGTGTATTCCAGTCTGTGATTTGAACTAATTTATTGATGGCAGCTGCTGTCATTTGGTTACATGTTCATTCCATAACAACTGTAGTAATATCCCTCCTGAGGACTGTTGACATGGGATGATATGCATATTGTTGTCTTATTAAGGCATGTGATCTTATAGTGGAGTGTATCAACATTCTACACAGTTTTCATTCAGCTATCACAGTGACAGCTGCAGAATGGCACAGGTGTGCATGTGTATACCTAGCATCAGACATAGTGACTCTATAGTCAGGCACACTGATGTCCCACTCACCAGGCTAAACAAGGAGAAAGTTACTCTCAGCTGCCTGTTGGGTGCCAGGATCCACCAGATAACAGACACACTCAGGTCACTCCACAAGTACAAATATGACTCTGTCATTGTCCATGTTGGTGTGAATTACCTGAGACGTACCTCCCTGGACTATATGAAAAGAGACATGGAGGAGCTGTCCGATCTTGTAGCCCAGGCAGGTATAACTCTAGCCCTGAGTAGCATCTTGTCATCACCCAGAATTATACCACAATACATGGACAAAATGATTGACTTCAACAATTGGCTAAAGTTCTGGTGTCATTTTGAGTGGATCCAGTATCTGTCTGCCTGGGATGACATAACTGACAAACCACAATGCTTTGCTAGAGATGGCCTGCACCTGTCCCCCTTGGGATTCTGGACACTGGCTAAGGCTCTTGCCACCCCTATGACAAATTCACCACCGTAACAGGTACAAGCAAGCAAAATCTGAAGATAATGCTACTCAATGCTAGAAGTCTAAACCTCAAAATGCACTCATTTGAGGCACTCCTTAAAATGGAGAACATCGACATCTGTACAGTGACAGAGACCTGGTTCAAGGCTCCAGAGAGCACCCCTGCATTACCAGGCTATAATTCATACCACACCTTTCGGCCACGTAACATGGACCAAAACACTAAAGGTGGAGGCATGTCCATATTCATTAAGGATATCCACACCTCCAGGTTAGTTGCTCAGCATAATGCATCTGAGATTATCCAAGTGCAACTAACTCTGGGCAAGACTGCAATCCAAATTGTAGCTTGCTACAGATCCCCCACCATGCCCAATGATTCCCACTCCTCACTTCTTGATACACTGGAAAATATTAGGGTACAACTTAACACCCTAATAATGGGGGAGTTCAACTACCCCACCATTAACTGGGAAAACTCTTGTGCTCAGCGTTTTCTGGAATTCATAAATTCCAATGCCTTGGATCATCCTATCCACACCCCCACCAGGGGCAGCAATATCATAGACCTGGTCATTACCAACATGGGCAATCAGTGTTCCACACCAGAGGTCAATTCCTCATTGGTCATATCCGACCACAAGCTAATCACCCTAGACATCCACATCCCATCCCACCCCTATTAGGGAAACCACTGTAAAAAATTTATCCAAAGCCAACTCCATGCTTCTTAAGACTGAAGTGGCAAACTTTACAACACCCATGCTGATGGACAATAGAGGTACGACTGCTGAATCCTATACAAATGCACTTTATAAGCACTTACACGAGTGCATGGATCATGCAATCCCTAACAGAACCAAGATGCTATCCTCCAAAAAAAGGAAACCAGTCTGGTGGTCGCCTGCCATAAACAAACTCTACAACAGAAGAAAGAAACTGTTGCAAAAACGAGTAAAATCACATGATTGGAGGAACTCCCTGGTCAGCCTGAGTAAGAAGCTGAGATCCCTCTTAAAATCCTCCAAAGCTGGTTGCAAAAACAAAATCACCACTGATTCTAAAGACAACCACAAAGCATTCTATAGCTATGCCAAGAATCTCAATAGCAACACTCAGATCTGCTCTGAGTTACAGCACAATGGCACTAAATATACAGAATCAACTGATATTGTCAACATCCTGGCAGATAGGTTCAGTGCTAACTTTACCCCTCTCTCACCCCCTAAAGGGCACATCTCTATACTGGAAGAATGCAAAGTTCCTGTAATCACGACTGCACAGGTAAAAAACACACTCTCCAAAGCCAAGAACACAGCATCCATGGGACCTGACAACATCCCAGGCTGAGTTCTACATGAACTACAGGATGAACTGGCACCCCACCTAAGTACCATGTTCAATCATAGCCTCACCTCAGGCTTTGTGCCCACTGAATGGGGCACAGCAACAGTTATCCCACTCCACAAAGGGGGAGCCACCACAGACCCCGGGAACTACTGCCCCATTAGCCTGACAAGCCTGGTCTGCAAGACTATGGAATGTATCATCATGGAACTTATAAACAAAGACATTGGTAATCTCCAAACTCTGGACCCTACCCAGTTCAGGTTTGTAAAATGCAGATCATGTCTCCTAAACCCGATAGACTTCTTTGTAGTGGTAAGCAAAGCCATAGATGAGGGTAAGGTGATTCACACAGCCTATCAAGATCTCGCCAATGCTTTCGACACCATCCCCCACTCTGGAATTATAGATAAACTCATTAAACTAGGTATAAATCCCTATGTCACAAGATGGGTTGCCAACTGGCTCACCTGACAGAACCCACACTGTGAAAGTAGCAGACTCTAAATCCAACTTCAGACCAGTAACTAGTGGAGTACCACAGGGTTCAGTCCTGGGTCCTCTCCTGTTTGGTATCTACTTCTCTGAAGTACAGACTAACACAGAAGGTCTTTGGCTAACAAAGTTCACAGATGGCTGCAAACTAGGAGCCATAATCAAAACTCCTAATGATGTGGACATCCTACAAAAGGGCCTCACTGAGACAGATACCTGGTGTCAAAGCCATGGCCTCAAACTCAATGCCAAAAAGTGCATTGTCATCTCTTTTGGTAAAAACTCTGTACCCATGAACTATCACATAGGCGGTAGTCTACTTAACACTGAAAGTGTGATAAGAGACCTTGAGACACAGGTGGACAGTAGTCTCTCCCTTGATATTCACATCACCACAGTAGTCAGGAAATCCTTCTACATGGCACACCTCATCACAAAAGGTTTCTCATCCAGGAAAAAAGAGGTCATTGTTCCCCTCTACTCACCAATCATTAGACCCATTATAGAGTATAATGCCCCTTTTGGAATGTACCTCACAAGACATCTACAACAACTGGAAAGGCCACAGAAATATCTCACAAAGAGGATTACTGGCCTCTAATGGATGCCCTACCCAGACCGTCTCAAACAACTCCAGCTTTACTCCGTTGCATATCGCCAACTCAGAGGCGATCTCTGCCTAACATACAAAGCTATGTCAAACCCAGAGCTGTTGGACATGCTCCCCCTAAAGAAATCCCAATCCCCCCAAGCTACACGCTCTAAGGACCTGAACCTTGTCACCACAATAAACAGAACATGTTGGAGGGATAGTTTCCTGTCCCAGAGACTTCACATACTCTGGAACAAGCTACCTATCTATATCAAACAAAGCTCCCCATTAGCACTCTTCAAGAAAAATCTTGATGATGGATGGGAGATAGGAAATTAACCCCGGGGATCACTTCTGTAATTCTGCTCGACAGGGGCACAGGAAAATAATTTTCTTGGGTGGTGAAAGCCAGGGTACCATTTGGCTAGTCTTATATAGGCCCTAGGGCCAATAGCCTAGTACATACCTATGAACCTATGAACCTATGACAACGTTATACGACATACAACAATATTATGTCATGATGATTACATGGGCACATACACCTGGCTTCATCCACATGTAATCCTGTTATATACAAAAAATATGGGGTTTATATTAGATCACTGAATGCTTAAAAAAGCGAACGGTGATTAATCGACCCTATGTAAGCAAAAGCTTACAATTTCGAACTGTCAGAACAGCGATTTTTTTCCTAGGGAAAAAAATAGCTGTTCCAACAAAAAAAAAACTAAAATGCTTTAAACATTGCATTAAGTGGGGGGCTTCACCCCCCCAATTAAATATACCAACTCTGAAACCGCACTACAGTGCTGAAAACGGCAAAGTAATGAAGAGGCCAAGGGAATTCTTTCCCAGGAAAGAATTTGTTTAAAAGCCGCTTAGATATTTTCCCATTTCAGGCTTTTGAGTTCGAGCAAGACCCATTCAAAAGAATGCATCTTTGGTCTTCTAATAGGGAACCAAAAATATGACGTTCAGATTCACTTGTAAACTTGGAGAATTCATTTTATGCACAAATGTGCTGCTATCCATAATGATTACACAGGTATTCCCCAGCAGCATTATAGGAATGTCAACATTTGTGTCATTAGAAGTTCTGCATGAACCACATACACCTCAGTTATAATATGTCCATATATGATATCAGTGTCATCACCCACACATTTTCAATGATAAACATATAGTCATATGATATACAACTGATGTAATGGCATAAAATAGGTTAAGATGTATGACTGTGCTAGTAGTCCAGTGTGTCACGTGTTTTTCATACCCAGCGTTGTATTTGGAGGTGTCGTAACTCATTATTTTTTGGCTAAATCTGAAATCTTAAGGGCAATCCACAGCTATGTGCAGAACTGGTTGTGGATGGCACCACCCATACTCAACTGGAGGCAATAGACAACCTACTAGCTTTCAGATTTAGATCAAACTTCACCACCCTGTCCCCACCAATCACCACCCAAAGTATAACTGCCACCATTCCTCAGCCTGTTTTCTCAAGAGAGCAGTTCATCTTTGTGCTCTCTAAAGCTAAAAGCATGGCATCAATGAGGCATGACAACATCCCAGTTTGCATTTTAAATAATGTAAAACCTGACCTAGCAGACCCACCTGGATCCCTATTTAACCATAGCCTTCAGACAGGCTATGTTCTGGCACAATGGTGGACAGCAAAAGTCATCTGTCTACATAAGAGGGACCATCACCTAACCCAGGGAATTATACACCCATAAGTCTAACTAACCTCATCTGTGAGGCCATGGAAAGAATCATCATGAACCTTATCAACAAGGACTTAGGTATTCTTCTGACTCTGTACACAACCCATTTCAGATTCATTAAGAGTAGGTCATGTCTGTTAAATCTGGTTGACTTCTTTGAGAAGGTCAACAAGGCCATGGATGAGCAAAAGGCTGTGCATCCCACCTAACTTGACCTGGTCAAGGCAACTGACACAATTCTACACTCAGGTATTACAGAGAAAATCTATCCACTGGGCATAAACTCCTACCTCACCAGGTAGATAACCAAATGGCTCACCAACAGAACACATACTGTCAAGGTATGTGAGTTCACCTTTATCAAGAGGCCAATGACCAGGGGCATAATGCAGGTTTCTGTACTAGGCCCTTTCCTGTTCAGTATTTACTTCTCAGAAGTCAAGGTAAACTTAGACAACCTTTGTCTGACCAGCTCTGAGGATGACTGCAAATTGTGGGTATTCATTGAATCCACAAATGCTATTGATATACTGCAGAAAGTATTAAAGCATAGAAATGAATGGTGCCAAAGCTATGGAGAGAAAATTAATGAGACAAAAAATGCATAATTATTCTCTTTTGGAAAATAGATACCCAAGCTAATGACAATATAGTCAGCACACCCCTAAGAGTAGACCCAGTGGTATGTGATCCAGGTGCTTATGTTGATAGTAATCTGAACTTGAACCATCATGTGTTCATGGCAGTAACAAATTCCTTCTATATGGCACAACTTATAAGTAAGGGCATGGCATCCACATCAAAGGACATTATAATATAATTGTACTCAGCCCTCATCACAACAGTAATTGAGTATAATGCACCCTTTTGCATGTACCTCACCAGAGATCTGCAACTGTTGGAGCAACCCCAGAGTTTTCTCACCTGGAAAATATAATATATAAAAAGCAAGTCCTAAATGAAAAGATAGAAAGCTCTATCACTGTATTCTGTCTTCTACAGACTACTAGGGGCTAATCTTTGTCTTTCCTACAGGACAGTCAACAATCTAGCCCTGATGGAAATGTTACACACTGGTAAAGCAAACTACATGAGGGTCACTCATTCCAAGGATCCTAACCTAGCCTCTGACACAAATAAATCATGTTGGAGAAAGACATTTATCTCTCAGAGACAATCCATTCTGTGCAACAAGTTTCCCATTCACATAAAACAAAGGCCTTTCCCGACACTCTTCATGCACAAATCAGAGCAATGGGTGGTAATCATAATTTTACTGTTGGGTTCTTGCCCATGTCCCTTTTGAACAGAGGCAGTTGGCATTAGATACCACAGCATAGACTCATACCTGTGCGAATGTCATTTATCTACTGTAGATATTGAAAATTGTGAAACTCAGGTTAAATATAACTAGGCTTGTAAGGGGTGTTGGAATGTTAACCTAGCATTCTCCTAAGAACCTATGAACCTATGAAGTCCAATTGTAGCCTAGGTATAGCTGTAGTGTGACTGTTCTGCATCATACATGTGCCACTTCATCACATCAGTAGTATCACCTGAACACATATGAACACATATAGAGGTATGTCAGGATTTCATAGCAGTATAAGATTTTCACTGACAATATCTGAGGGAAAGTGATCATGTCGCAAATGTCTTGAGTGTTCCATGTGTTATTTGGAATGTGTACAATATTACAAAGACATCTTTCTTGATTATTGACAGTTGACATTGCATTGCTGTACTTTCTCTGCACATGGACATAGTAGGTGCCTTGCAATCATTCTCACATACTGCTTTATCATTCATTATAATGGATTGCTTCTTAATTCACAGATCAATTGCAGATGCTTCAGACAATATCTGTTGTTATTACATGTGGCAGAAGCATGTAATACACAGCTTTGTGTAGAGAATCTACCCATAATAGTGTGGTGCTTGGATGTGCTGTTATCTGTATGGCCAATACCTATGTCAGGCAGAGATGCTATAGTCAAGTGACTCACATTGGGCACAGTGAGCTCCCACTCACCTGGCAGGCCATACAGAACTATTCTTTGAGATGCATACCCATTAGGATTTGACAGTGCAGACTTCCCTTCAATGTGTTCTACTAGATACATGTGTGAGACATCTTTCTGTGTTACATCTAGTTAATACACAGCTCAGTGACAACATTGATGGCATGGGTTTGATTCTTACATGAAGGGATTGTGGCTTATGCCCCATACAAACCTCTCAACTCACCAAGATTGGCACTGATTTCAAATACAGATTTAACACTGTCCCTCTTAATCCCTCCAAAAAGTGTACACTTTTCAGGAAGGGGTGGTGAATTCCCCTTATAAAATACTGACTGACAATTATTACACTTGTATATGCCTGTTCCTGCAGAACGTGTATAATAAGTTATAATGACAAATTCTATCAGTGCCATAGATTAATGGTCATAATATTTTATGTGTCCACAATTGTGCCTATTTCTTTCTACATTTGCCAGGAGTATATTGTTATCTGTCCCTGATTGGTTGACAGTTATGGTGGCATGTGGAAGAATAAAAACAGCTTGTAGTGAAGAGCTGGCTGACTACAATTGATTGCAGTGTATTCTTTGGATTTTTTTTCTTTTTTAGTTATGTGGCATGTCAGTCATATTCAAGCAAGTATTTTGCAGATCTTCAGAATATGCACATCTTTTTACAGATCTACTAAAAATAAGCATGTATGCATTAATACTTAGCCATCATTTGCACAAATGAGCTTCCCAGCAGTGCACTTTAATAATTGATTATGACGTATAGAAAGCAATTTTAGTGTCATCTATTACTTGTTTATAGTTTATTGGCTTATTATATTTCAGATATGAGGACTCCATTTTAATACAGTTTATGTACTTCTGTATGTAAATGAGAGTGACACTGTCTCACAGATCCTTCCAAGTGTATTCCAGGGCAGAGGTAGAACTGTGGATATATTCACAGAATTGTCTTTAGTAGTTTCCTGATATGGACAATCATTCCAGTCCAGTCATGTAATACTTTGACACAGCAATTGTCTTATGCAATAATGAAATAATGTACGTGTTGCGATTACTTCTTCTGTGAGCTAACTCTGATGTGTGGTCTTGCCATCATGCATTTAATCACGTTCATAGGCATATACTGACATACAAATACACACACACTGCTTCCGCATGACTTGTGTCTAGAAGGATTTTCATTTTAGTAAAGTTTTCCTGACATGTCACACATTTTCTGTGTGCAAACATCTCATTTATTTTATTTTTACAAATAAGTAAAACTTTTGTACTTCAGCATATTTTGTTTTTTTTCCATTTAATCTGACAGTTCTTTCTCTGTGACATATCGTTGTAGATTGCACTGCATACTGATTTGGATGCGTTCTTTATACATCTTCCTACCCTTCACAACATGCATGTTACTGCCACAACTGTTTTGTATGTACTGCCAGTACTTGCATGGGCAGAATGTCCAGGTATTCATTTCATTTTCTCAAGTTGACCACAAATTTTTATATGTGTTTTTCTATTATTTCTGTTTTGGTAGTTTAATGCATAAAAGGCACAGGAAGTTGTAAACTTTTGTTACTTGCACATCTTTTCAAACAACACATTTTTTTCTTTCTAAATATTTACTGACTGCATCTGTATTCTTTATGTCAATGATGATGCCAGTGAAGTTCACACATGCTGACTGTTGTACCCAGTGGAATGTACAACTGTATAGCTGCCTTCCTTGTACACTTGTTGTTCGGATTCCCCTTGCTTTTGTATAATTTATGCTTTGTGCTGTGTGCATTGACTCACTTTTAGATCTCAGGTTTGTGTAAACTCATTTGTTTACATCATGTACTCAAGCCCTGCCTTACCTCAAAATGGCCATCAGCCAGTATTTTGGGCTTGAGCTGTGGCTACTCGTTATATGAAGTGCATTTGTTTCTTTCATATTTAACTAGCAATGCTGCTTGTTGCGCACATGAGACAAATCAAGTTAGCTCTAGCGCAACATGTACTTGATATTAATGAATCCCTGGGAATGTGTGCAGTACGAACTTTGACAATTTTGTTATGGCAATCTTTAGTAACTCATACCCAGTATTCATTTTTATCCACTAAAAAAAGGGACAGCATACAGATTATTATTGTATAGGAGACTATTAGGCCTTAATAGTGTGTGATGCATGAGGACTGTAAATGTGATTCATAGCAGATGGATTCTATGGTTTACCTTTATAAAACTGAATCACAGTGGTGAGATTGCTCATATGAGTGAATCGTAACCATGAAAGTCAGAACAGTGACGTTTCCATATATTCAAAAATCAGCAAATCGAAAAGCAGATTTGCTGATTTTCAAACATAAATATCAAAGCAAAAAACAAATGAAGTGCAAAGCAGGGGAGCAAGCCCCCCTGCACCCCCCCTACTTTAATATTCTAACTCCGAGATCACACTACAGTGGGGAAAGGGGCCATTTTCCAACCCCCACTATCGTGCAATCCGCCCCACAATGTTGAATGTGCAATGAGTGAAGGTCACTGTGCATTCGCTCATTGCACATTCAAACCTTTTTCTATTTGGCATTTGCAAACTTTGCAAACGGTCTTTTGGACAATCGCTGTTTGCCCGTGTGCAATACTCACACATGAAGGTAAACCAGATTCTATGTTTTCATATTACTCAGGGTTTCAGATGGTAAATGAAGGAATGTTTGAAGGGTGCCTACCTATCTTGACTTCTTGTCTGAAGTATGTGCAATGTTGAAGTGCAGTTCTTAACCTTGTGATGATTATTGCTGTTAACTGACTGGAATGTTGAGAAAATGATTTATGCTTAAGAGGCAGTCACCATCCCAGAGTGAAAACTTTAGACAAACTTATCTTGTACAATAAAGTGATCTCATCTTTAAGTGGAAACAATAAAGTAACACTAGGTAGTATTTTTAAAGCTTTTTCTTTTCTTTGGATTGTGGTGTGAATCATCAAGCTATATTAGTTAGAATTTTTAAAGGTTGGATGATAGAGGATAAGGCACTGATCTCTATAGACCAGTGTTATTCAGTTAATGAAAGCGCAATTCCACTGGTCACCATTTTACATGTTTCTGTACATAGAACCATGGATATTTTTCAGTGTAAAATAATTTAAATTTTCACTATGCGTATGAAAGAGTGGATTTGCTAGGATAAAATAAAATATAAATGTTGGCCCAAGTGTTGGGATGTGTCATCTCTGTCCGCTAATGTATGCCTAATGAGCAGTCAAAGGACTTTTCTTAACCTTTTGGAGGCTTCAATGAGTGTGCACTTAGCTTTTTTTTAATAATATTTTATCTATTTAGCAATTTTTGCCTAGAAACTAAATTAGGTAACTAAGTGGATGGTGCAGTGGTGCAGCGGTAGTGTTGTTGCCTCACAGTAAGAGGTTCTCCGGTTTGATTCTCAGCTGGAGTGCCTTCTCTGCGGAGTCTGCATGTCCTTCCTGTATTTGTATGGGTTTTCTCCAGGTACTCTGGTTTCCCCACATTACAAAGACATGTGTCTGGAGCATTTTTGCCCAGGCCGCTGCTGAAAATTGGCTTCATTCCAAGTTGGACTTTCCCGGTAAACAAATGTTAAATAAATAAAGTGTGAACTGCATTCTGCCAGGATCCAGACCAGATGTATTATAAATTGATAAGATCAGTAATTCTAATAATAACAGAACTGAGAACAGAGATAAGATGTGTCTACATCAGCATGCAGCTCTTGAGAAGCATTAATACAGCTATAAAAGTTAACACAAAGTGCAGACAGTACAGATTGTTTAGAATGTAAGACTGCAGATTAAGGTTAAACTAAAACATAAGGGAACCAATAATTCAAGTGTGCTTTAATTTGTTGAGGGTTCACACGTGGTAATGTCTGATAGGGCTCATGGAAAATTCTACCCTCTTCTATTCATGTAGTAGAAATAGGTTCAGAGGTTCGTAGGTGTATTCTAGGCTAATGATCAGTAGGGCTCTTGTAAGCCTAGCCGTGCAAACCAGATGTCAAAGTCAAAGTCAAAGTAAACTTTATTGTCATACAGATCAACACAGAAGAAAAAGTGCATATCACTGCAAGAAATTTTGATACTCAGGCTCGTACAAGAATGACAGTTTACAGAAGGAAGATAGATTAAATTGATAAAAAATTTAAATAGTAAAAATAAAAATAAAAATAAGATACTAAAAATAAATAAAGTAAAAAACTGAAAGCTTTTTTACAGCAGAAACAAAACAAATACAACAACAGGAATAGACTCAGTAGAAATATAAAGACATATAAAAAATTGTACTGTAAATAAATAAAAAAGGCACACGTAAAACTTACCCATGACCAATATATGCCATAAACTTACAGTTTGCAGTTTTCATAGTGCAGATAGAGAGACGTATAAAGTGAACTATGCCGAGAGTTATGTAAATAATAATGACATATTGCACATAAATAATGTTTTACCCATTTAGCAGGTTAGGCTATCAGTTTTATATAGGGTGTGATTAATGACTGCCTCTGTCCACCAGAGACAAAGGTGCCAAACCATTAGTGATCTAGCAATCAGCCATCTATTGGTCCAAGTTCCACTTAAATAGGGAGAACCTCTGCTTCACATGGATTTGTAACCTATTCCAGAGAATGGAAATTTTCTAAGAAATATGACTGTGTCTTCAACTTGCCCTACTTATGTCACAAGCAAAATTTAGATCATTTAGTCTAGCAATTCTGATGCTGTTTGTTTGTAAATGTACAAACAGTTCATCAAAACAGGGTCCAGGGATAATAGGGTCCATGGATGCCTTGTGGGCCAGCCAAGGGTCATCTCTCAGAAGTCTATATTATACTGAGTAAAGACAGAAGACTTTGAGTCAAACAGAATAGGACTTTCAGCAGTGGATCTGTACCAGTTGTTGGCAAGAGTAGGACTTTCTGTTTACTTCCTGTATTCTTTTTGTAAGGAGCATCTGCGGACATTCCAGTTACTGCATGTGTCTGTTCAGGTAAATACCGAAGGTGGCATTATACTTTATGATGGCTCTGATGAGGCATGAGAACAGTGGCATGATGACCTCTCTGGACTTACATGCCATGCCCTAGCTTTTAAGTTGTCAAAATAGAAGGATTTTCTTACTACCTTGGATACATATTGGTGAAAGGCTAGGTTACTATCTGCACGATTCTCAGATCCTTGACTAAAGAATCAACTTTTAGGGGTGTTTTATCAATGATATATTTACCCAGGGTAGACACCTACCCAAAAGGAACAGTAATGCATTTCTTGCTATTGAGTTTTAAGCCATGGCTCTGGCACTGTTTGTCTGTGTTAGACCTTCCTGAAGAGTATTCTCATCTTGGGGGTATTTAGTGACAGCTCCAGTTTGCAGTCATTTGTGAACTTGGTTGGCCAGAGGCCTCTGAAATTTGCTTTGACAGCCAAGAAGTAGATGCCAGAGAGGAGTGGGCCTTTCACAGATCCCTAGGGGAATTCCCTGGTAACCAGCTTTTTTGTATAGGTGACCTCACTGATTTTACAGAAGTAGCCTCAACTTAGCCCTTTCAGTGAGCCAGCTAGCTGTCTAGCGTGTTACAAAGGGGTTTATACCTAGAGCAATAAGTTTGTTGACTATGCCCAAGTGAGGTATTGCATCAAATGCTCAGGCCAGATCTAGGTAGGCAGTATGCATCATTTTCCCCTCATCCTTTGCCTTAGTGGACTTTTCAAAGAAGTTCACAAGATTCATTAAGCATGACCTTCCTTTAAGAAAGCCAAACTGGGATGGATCCAGTGTCTGCTGGTCTCCTATGTCCTGCTTGATAATTTCCATGATAATTATTTCAGTGGCTTTGCAGATAAGACTAGTTAGACTAATGGGTCAATAGTTTCCAGGATCTGTTGAAGGTCTTCCCATATTTTTTATTTTATTTATTTATTTAACATTTGTTAGCCGGGAAAGTCCAACTTGAAACAAAGTCAATTTTCAGTGGAGGCCTGGGGAGAAATGCTCCAGATGTATGTTTTTGTAACGTGGGAAGAAACCAGAGCACCTGGAGGAAACCCACACAAATGCAGACTCCACACAGAAGGCACTCCAGCCAAGAATCGAATCAGTGAACCTCTTGCTGTGAGGTGACAATACTACCACTGCACAACTGTGCTATCCATATGAAGGTGGATGACTGGTGCAGTCCTCCACTGACATGGCACAAAGCCTGTTTTAAAACTATAGTTAAATAATGACTCTAGGGGTCCTGGTAAGTCATATTTTAGACTGTTCTGGATCCATCCTGGGATGTTATCAGGGCCCACTGAGGCCATGTTCTTGGCTTTAATGAATGCATCCAGTATGTGCTCCCTAGTTATAGTTGGAAGGGTTAGAGTTGAGGGCACTTTTGGAGAATGATTGTGGAGGTGAGAGAGATGTAAAACTGGAACTGAGTTTGTCCACTAACAAGTTTACTATATCACCATTTTTGGTAACTGTGGTACCATTAACCACCAGTTCAACACATTCCTTTGTGCTGCTTTTGAGATTTCTGACATGACTGAAGAAGGTCTTATGGTTATCTTTCACCTAGAAGGCTATCTTAACCAAAAGTTGGCTTTTCTTGACCTTATTTGCCCTCTTAATTACCTATTTAGTTTGGTGAGTGAGTTTTTTTTTTTTTTATATGAATTACCCTTCCTGCTGTTTGCCATTTTTTTTTTTTATTTTTGTTTTATATCCCCTTTAATTTGGAATGCCACCAAGGCAGTTTCTTTCTGGTCTAGTCCTGAGCTTACTTTTGGTAGGTACAGCAGCCTCTATGCAGCCATTGACATGCTTGTACAGAGTTTCTGACAGCAATTCAGCATATGCTGCTATGTCCTTGGTGTTTGCAGGACATTGAATTTTGACAAACCATCACTTAATAAAAGGTAATTTGCCTTAGAATAATGGTGCTTTTTTAATGGGATTATTGAGTTGATTTTGATTGAAACAGTTTTATGGTTGAACTTACCAGGGAGGATGAGACCGTGATGTGGTGCAACCACAGAAAGGAAATGTTTTTAAACGAAAAGAAGAAACATTGCAAGACAAGATTTTTGACTTTGAGAAAATGTTATATAAATACAAATGTTTACAGATAGACAATAATTATTTGCATCAATGTTTGATTAAAAAAGTGGTCCCTCAGGGACTAAGATTTTACAAATACCCATTTGGTATTAATTATACTGATAATGTTTTGATAGATTTTTATACTTTTTTTGATGACTGTGGTCTGGCCTTAATATCGAAACTTATAAAATACAATGAAGTGCAACTAAAGAAAATGTTGAATGATGTTAACTGTGCTCAAACAGAAATAGTGAATGATTTAGTTTTTGAACAATATGAGGGTTTATATTTCAAAATTTTGAAAAGAATAGAAAACAAAGTTGAAAAGGTATATCAAAGGAAACAGGGCAAATTATTAAGAGACATAGAACAGTATAAAAAAGGTAAAAGCTATCCTCTTCCTTTTCAAAAAGTATGGAAAAATAGAGAAAATCAGGTAAAAAAGAAGGATAGGAACACTTTTAATTATAATGAAGGTGGGAGAAGTAAGAGAGTGGAATTTCATGAAAGATATGAACAAGGGAAATATATAGACAGGAGAAATGGTCATTTGGATGAATTAGATTCCTTTCATGAAACTACAGAAACTTTTTTAGGGCCCCGAAGATCAGAAAGACTAGCCAGCAAACAACGGATTCCTTCGGATCCAGGCCCACAAGAACATTTGGGTGGGAGCGATTTTGCATGGAAGAACACGGGAAGGAGAGGGAGATAGATACAATTAGGCAGGAAAGTAATGGGATTACCTTCCAATACAAAGGGTACAAGATACACAATTACACGAACTTGAAATTAGAAAAAGAACATTTTGAATTATTTTCAAGAGGATTTAAATTTGTTAGGTCAACTCGTGGAGATCTAGCAAATATATTGTTGGAATTGAAGTTATACCTCAGGAAGTTGAATTTAAGTTTAATTAATAAACAGGAAGAACTTTTTAACAAAAGTAATAAAAATTTACAGGGTAGCAACTCTGAGGGTGATATTGTCACTACTTCTCCAAAGTTAAAAAGGAGTAGTATTTATAATCCTCCACTACATCCGGTTATTAACATGTTTGAAAATATAATAACTAATGAAATCTATGAGACATATGGTCAAATCAGGGAAAGGTCTACAACTAATAATTTAAATCAAGCTGAAATTAAACTTCTTGATTCCTTAAGGGAAAAGGTTGATTTAAGGTTTATGCAACCGGATAAAGGAGGGGGAGTTGTTATTTTTGAACAGGAAGCATATAATGATGTGTTAATCAATATGCTGAGTGACAAGGAAACTTACATAACAGTTTCATTTAACGAAGTTCAAACAGCTTATAGAAGGATATATTCATTGTTGGAAGAGTACCTTACAGAAAACAGGATAGAAACTGGGATTTACAATTTCTTAAAACAAAAATACCCACGCATATCCCAATTCTTTGGAATACCTAAAATTCACAAAAATATACTGAAACCTCCTTTCCGTCCCATAGTTTCAGCTTAGAGCTCTAAGACGCACCCTTTGGCAGTATTCATTGATCAAACATTAAAAAATGTTGTTAAAAAACAAGAACATTTAGTTCAAGACTCTTGGGATTTCTTGGGTAAAATTAATGAAAATGTTTGGTCTGATACTTGTAAATTGGTTACTGTAGATGTCAGGGACCTTTTCACCTGTATTCCCAGGGTTGAAGGGTTTGAATATTTTGAGAATGTTGTTTATAGATACCTAGAGGCTTCTACAGATACAAAATTATTAGTACTGGAGTTGACAGAAACAGTATTGGATAATAACTTTATAACCTTTCAGGGAGAATATTATAGACAAGTGATGGGGGTAGCTATGGGGGCAGCTTGTGCCCCCATATATGCAAATCTTGTCCTCCTTGGTTGGGAGGAAAAATATATTTTTCCTAGCACATTTAAGAAAAATATTAAAGTATATCTTAGGTTTTTGGACGATATCTTCCTTGTTTGGGAAGATGACAATGAAAATGAATTGGAAGAATTTATGAAATATATTAATAGAACTACCAATTTTTTGTCATTCACCCATGAAGTTCAAGACCTGAGTATTAATTACTTGGATATTACTCTAAGTAAAAAAGCAAAAGGTTTTAAGTCGAATATTTTTCGTAAAGATACTTGGTGCAACAGCTACCTTCATTACAACAGCCTACACCCGCTTCACCAAAAGAAAAGTGTTATTAAGGGACAGGCTGTTAGGATTGCAAGAATGACCTCAGAACGTAATGATTTATTAAATGAGTTTAGATTTTTGATGAAAACATTTTTAGAAAGAGGTTATCCTAGAGAGCTGGTTGGTGAAATATTGGATGAAGTTTATACAGGGTGGGGTAACAAATATAAGCGCATGTTAGGACAAAAGTTAACATATAAAGAATATCCAAGTCACAATACAAAGGATTTTTCAAAAGCATGTATTACAGAATACAATGAATTTTCAGATCATTTTACTAGAATTTTAGAAGAAAATTGGTCTATATTGAAGACCAATAAAGAAATACATGAAATTGTTGGGAATAGACCATTACTGACCTATAAGACTGGCATGAATTTTAAAAGGTTATTTGAGAGAGACAGAAATATGTTTGATAAAAAAGCAAAGAAAGGAACAACTAAGTGTGGGAGTTGTCGACAATGTAAATATATCAATCAGGCTGAGAACATAATACTCAAGAATGGTCTTAATAGTAAGGTAACTTTTTGTAAGGGCAATTGCCGTAGTAAGATGCTAGTTTATTTAGCCACTTGTACCAAATGCACCTCCTTCTATGTAGGCAAAACTGAGAGGGCACTGAAGGAGAGAATTTATGAGCACACCAATGATATTAAGGTGAAAAAGGAGACCAGTGCCCTCTACAAACATTCAGTAAATTGTGTAGGTTTTACAGATTTTAAGTTTGCCATTTTAGAGTTAATGAAAATGGATACCAGGGGAGGTGATTACAAGAACAACCTACTATTGAGAGAGATTAAGTGGCAGTTGAGACTAAAATCAAATTATTTGCCGGGTCTCAACGAATATATTAATATTAAGGCGATACTTATTGATAAAGCTGCCTCGGTTTGATTTTGTTAATATTCAACACAATATACAATGTTTATATTTATACAATACATGATTTTTATTAGAACTATGTATTATTATATATTATACATATATACATATTTTTAAACAATTTTAGACATAATTATTTATTAAATGTTTTAATTATATATATAACATATTTTTTGATAACAACAATATTTTAGATTGTGAAATTTATGTGACAACTCCTCACCCCATACTAGTAGCATAGGTCTCGTATTTATTATATTTTATTAATTTAGTTTTAATTACATGCTTTTATATTTCCATTTGTTCATATATACAACATATATTTTTATATATTCATTTATTTTCATATATTCATATATATTTTTATATTTCCACATTGTCTTCCACTTATATTCATTATATGTCTATTTATTTACTTTTAGCCCTTTGGAATATACCTTACAACAATAATATTTATTATATTCATATTTATTATTATGGATTTAATAAATAGTTTGGTTCATCTATGTTTATCTTTTGAAATAAAATAACTCACATTGTAGCACAGATAACAAAATCACACCTAGAAATATATTTAAAGGTTTGAATAATTTAAAATAAAATATATTATATTATTTGATAATATGCACATTATAAAATATAACATATATGCAATGCAGCATCAATATTTTATATATACATATATATATATATTTTTAAGTATTTATATGCACAGTAGCACTTTATTAAGAGGATTAAGAACAGAAACACACTAATGGGTTAAAATTGGTCTGGACAAGTCAGCTATTTATTTTTGCTGTTTTTTTAACATGTTTATGGAATGATTGATTCAATTTGGTAATTATTGAATAATTACTGCAGTTTAGAAAAGTATAAAAATGTGAGGCACTGTATACTAATTATTCTGATGAAATCTGCTTAGGGCAGATGAAAGCGCTCAATCTGGTGGATTTAAAACTGTAATAAAGACTGTAGGTTTGTTTGAACGGAGTTCCGTATTTGTTATTGGTTGCAGTTCGGTTCATTTTACTTCCTTTAAGAAAGCCAAACTGGGATGGATCCAGTGTCTGCTGGTCTCCTATGTCCTGCTTGATAATTTCCATGATAATTATTTCAGTGGCTTTGCAGATAAGACTAGTTAGACTAATGGGTCAATAGTTTCCAGGATCTGTTGAAGGTCTTCCCATATTTTTTATTTTATTTATTTATTTAACATTTGTTAGCCGGGAAAGTCCAACTTGAAACAAAGTCAATTTTCAGTGGAGGCCTGGGGAGAAATGCTCCAGATGTATGTTTTTGTAACGTGGGAAGAAACCAGAGCACCTGGAGGAAACCCACACGAATGCAGACTCCACACAGAAGGCACTCCAGCCAAGAATCGAATCAGTGAACCTCTTGCTGTGAGGTGACAATGCTACCACTGCACAACTGTGCTATCCATATGAAGGTGGATGACTGGTGCAGTCCTCCACTGACATGGCACAAAGCCTGTTTTAAAACTATAGTTAAATAATGACTCTAGGGGTCCTGGTAAGTCATATTTTAGACTGTTCTGGATCCATCCTGGGATGTTATCAGGGCCCACTGAGGCGATGTTCTTGGCTTTAATGAATGCATCCAGTATGTGCTCCCTAGTTATAGTTGGAAGGGTTAGAGTTGAGGGCACTTTTGGAGAATGGTTGTGGAGGTGAGAGAGGTGTAAAACTGGAACTGAGTTTGTCCACTAACAAGTTTACTATATCACCATTGATGGTAACTGTGGTACCATTAACCACCATTTCAACACATTCCTTTGTGCTGCTCTTGAGATTTCTGACATGACTGAAGAAGGTCTTATAGTTATCTTTCACCTAGAAGGCTATCTTAACCAAAAAGTTGGCTTTTCTTGACCTTATTTGCCCTCTTAATTACTTATTTAGTTTGGTGAGTGAGTTTTTTTTTTTTATATGAATTACCCTTCCTGCTGTTTGCCATTTTTTATTTTTGTTTTATATCCTCTTTAATTTGGAATGCCACCAAGGCAGTTTCTTTCTGGTCTAGTCCTGAGCTTACTTTTGGTAGGTACAGCAGCCTCTATGCAGCCATTGACATGCTTGTACAGAGTTTCTGACAGCAATTCAGCATATGCTGCTATGTCCTTGGTGTTTGGCAGGACATTGAATTTTGACAAACCATCACTTAATAAAAGGTAATTTGCCTTAGAATAATGGTGCTTTTTTAATGGGATTATTGAGTTGATTTTGATTGAAACAGTTTTATGGTTGAACTTACCAGGGAGGATGAGATATTGACAGGGTGCAGTGCTCTCCCATATTTGTGAGCAAGAATTATGGTTTGTACATAGATGAATAGTAGGCTAACTGCTCTGAAAGGGCCATTTAAGTCTAGCCAATAACCCATGGCTAGACTCAAGCCCTGTACTTTGTACTGATGAGGTGAAGACTTTAACCATTCACAGCAATTAACCACTAAGCCATCGGAGCTATAAATAAGTTGCCTGTCTTGGGACTTGGACCATGAACACCTGCATGTAAAGCTGCAGTTCTAACCACTACACTACAACTCCACCACAAACTACTGGATGTATACACTCTTTGGTTGAGGGTGCTTGCATTTAAGAAGTCCAGGAATTTCTGTGCCTGTAGACTTCAGGAAATGTAGAATTTCCAGTCTATAGTGGGGTAATTACATTCTCCCAGGAGTAGGGTGTTAGGTTGGATGTTGTGTCTCCAATACATCCAAGTATGTGTTATGAGCATCTTGAGTCATGGAAAGTGAACTACAGCTGGCTAGGATATGGTATAAGACTTCGTCTATGGTAATCTGAACATGGAGGAACTCCGGGACATCATCCTGTTTGACCACCCTAGAGGTATGCTTGTTAATAATGTATATTGAGACACCTCCACCTTTAGCTCATGTCTGTGAAGCTACTGGTCTAAAAGTGGGGAAGCCACTGAAATCTTGCACTTCTGGAGTACTCCCTGCCACTTTAAAACATGTCTCAGTAAATGCATACATGTCTATACTGTCAAGTGTGAGGATGGCTTGGAGGGAATGTAGTTTTTCTTAGGCTCCTGGCACTGAGCGGTTGCCACATATGATTATCATCCTACTCCCTCTTATTCCTCACTTAAATCACCCCCTACACTATACTCCTATACACCTATACTCCTATGCTCCTTCTTCTCCTCCATTTTAGCTACCTGCCTATATACTTTCCTTTGTGTCTATCACAGTAATAAAACACTTTCCTCGCCCATGTACTTTCTATCTTTTTGTTCCATTGCTTGCCTATGGTACATACCTCAACTAGTTTTATATATTCATTATTTTTTTCTTCGTTAATAAGTACATCATGTGTAACTTTTAATATGTGTTCTTTATGAACTTTATGCTGTACACATTATGTATTTTATATTAATACTTTTCTGTTACAATATTGTACTCTGTGGAGTTTTTTTCCCCAGGCCTCCACTGAAAATATCTGTTTTAAGCCCAGTTGTACTCTTCTAGTAAACAAATGGAAATAAATAAAAACAAATAAATAAAACACCTTGAGGTTCAATTAGGATGATTTTGCTATGTTGGCAGGCTTGTCAATTTGGCATTGCCTGAAAAAAGGCATTATGGGGTTGGATAATGTTTTAACCAGTATTCAAAAGCCTATAGGAGAAAGGTGTAGACCATCCTTGGCAAAGCAACATGGTCTGTTAACAATGGCCTCCCAAGTTGACAAATATTGAATCCCCTTATAATAACAGCAGAAAGTCACCCAGCTGTTGAAATCAATCATTTTTTGGTCATAGTGTAGCGTCATCCTCAGTGATGGCAACATGTTGCTTAATGCTAGGCCTATACCAGCCTGAGACTCATAAACTGAAAGCTCTGTAATGGTTCTCATCATATAATTCAAGGAGGCACATCTTAGGTCATTTGCACCTACATGGACTATAATGGAATCATACTGGTACGTTTCGGGTAAAGACTGGATAAGCAACTAACAGTTATTTTCTCCTTGCTCAGCTTCGTTAGAGAGCACCAGTATATCTTCCCTATGACAAGAGTCCTGGGAAGTGTGTTTGCTTGCCTTAGGGGCTTAGTGTTTGGGGCTCCACTGAGAGTGACTGTATGTGTGGTGCTAGGTGTTGTTTTTTCTGAGTGACTTTAGGATTGCTGAGGCATAGCTCTGACAACAGGTGGTATAGGTGAACTTTGTTGTTTATGATACAGATTTAATTTCTTTTCAGGAGTACAAAAGTTGCAGTTTTAACATATGTTTGGAGACACAGTGGCTAAGAAACTAATCTGATGACTTTTGCCTTCCTGCAGATGGAGGTTAGTTTAGATTAGCTTCAGCATGCATGTTGTCTAAAAGAAAGTTATTTTACTCGATCAGAACAGATGAAGATTTACCTAAAAAAACAGGACTTTGTAACTACTTTTAAATATCCAGTAAACACTCACTAAGTAAATTTCAAATTTCCGCAATCAAATAACAAAATCACTTTATTATTACCATGATCCAAACTTTTCCATCGCTTTCTTATACATTTTTCATACCCTTCACAATACAGTAAACCAAATTCATCTGTACTGTTACATGTATATTAATAGTGATCTATATTATTAGATAGTCTGATGTAGTTTCTTGCATTTTCTGGCCTTTATGAAAATGAGAAATAACTGCTTCTTTTAACAGCACAGATCATATCTCAGGTACTTTGTGTTCTTTCTTAATGAATTTATTCCTCTTGATACTGCTATGACTTGGATATGTGATACTTTGCATTAATCTGGCTATAGTCAGTACTGTTTTAGTCTTTGTCAATAAAAATTATTTCCTCTTGGATACTGTTGCTAACCAAACCTTTCATGAATATGTACTTCAGTTTATCAATATCTTTTGATCTATTTTTGTCCTTGAAAAGCTTGCAGACTTACAAAGAAGACCTCCAAGGATATGCAACACTAGTTGATATTTTATAGTGTCATTCATGCATAGATTTTCTTTTTCAAAATAAAGTCAGAGAACAGTTTTATAATCACAACATAATATAAAGACACTCAACCAAATCCTTGAGAGATGCCAGACTGAAAATACGTATAAACATGAAATAAAAATGTTTTTTTTTTTCTTTATAGAAATGAACATAATTGTGTTTCAGAGAAAGAACAGCATATTTGTTCATGACTCCACATTTGCCATAAAATGTCTTTCACTTGAGACGTATGCAAAGATGAGATTTTTTTTGACAAAATATCAGTTATTACTACATGCAATAAATTATTACTTTTTTCAGCAAACCAGAGATTGTATAATGTAAAAAAAAATGCTAGTTTGTCGAATATGTAGTTAGAAATGTCATTAGCTTACATCGCATCATCTTTAAGCTTGCAGTATAGTAAGTTTGTAAATGAGATACCTAGTGTTTTTTTACTTACCATTGTAAAATATCATATTACATATCAGTCAGTTATATAGTGCAAAAAGGTGTATATGCACACAGTTTCACCTCTCAAGTATCCATATTTTCACAGAATGCCCAGATTTTTTAGGTCTGGTTATTATAAATCTGTGTTTTTCTGACAAATGTTTGGCAAATCATTGAGGTCTGAAGTAAGAAAATAATGGCAGACATTTGACTTACTGACTTCATATCCTTCAGAAAATTCATACTAATACAAAACATGCTATTCTATCAACTTTCTCATTTTGTGAGAGCAACATTTAAAAGTGGCCCTATTTTTGGACCTTTGTCCCTTACAACATGACACTCTACGGTTCCTACACAAGCAGTGGCATTAAATGCTACCTAAAATATTAACAAATCCTTCCTGGCAGTTGTTGGTGTCTAGCAGCATGTACAAGTATTAAAGCTTCAGAGTATCCAACACTGAAACCAATGGCATTAGAGCCTCCAAACTCCCTTTTGAACTACACCACTGCTTAGATCTCATAGCCAAACCAAGATATAGTTCCATAGCAAACAAAATCCCAAACTGCCACAGGTATGATGTCTGTACTCAGAGACCACAGTTGTCCTCATAACAATTCTAAACAAGACATACAGCCCCATCAAACTGTCACATATATGCTGTCACTGCTAATAGCTTATAGCCTATTCCCCTTCATATATTACCAGCGATATAGCTACATTTGCATTCTCCCATATTTTTGGGGAATTGCTTTTATGTAGAGTCAACACCTACATTAACTGTTAAACTCTCCTTTGCATAATACTTGTGGTCAGAGGTGCCAGTCTATTCAAATTTCTGCCATGGCCACAGTCAAAGTATCTTGGTTAACTCCTATGTGACAGACACCTGGCAGTAGACAGACCACTCATACTAACCTCTCAATTACATTCAGGACAACTGACGTACCCTAATCTCTTTACCAATCCCAGCAGTAGCTGACATCACTAATCTATCCCTTTAAGAGATAAAATATAAACTGTTGGAGTTCAAAACAAATATATGTAGTGAGCACTAACAGTAAAACTAGACTGGCAGCAGTCCTAAAGTGACCCTGTGAATATGAGAAATGAAGTGCTAATAGCAAGTAACTTTTAAATGAAATCTGTCTCTACCATGTTCCATTCTATGTGTTTCTTAAATGCGTAATGCCTTCATTGTATTATTTGTTGATTGAAAAATACCAAAACTTTCTGAGAGCAACAAGTGACAATCGCAAGTATATGTTCTTTGTTGATTTATGTATAAACTAGAATACTGTTTCTTGGTAACAGTAATTCCCTAGAGGCCATGTTAGTAGTACTTTAGATGACAGGAAGAAAGCATCGAAATGATAACAGTAAACTTGCATTCATTAGATGTTGCCACACAATCTGTATGATATATTTTCATTTCTTTGTTCATCAGATATAAAGATATAAGTCATAATCATGACTTATTTATAGCCAATATATTTAAAGTTAGACAACAAAAAGATAAGATATACCATACCTCAGGTATTTATTTCCTATTGATGTAAATAACCATGCATCTTCACCAAATACTGAGGAAGTTAATGATCTCCGAACAGTAAGACAGACCACCTATCGTGGTGAAGATAATAGCTGAACAGTATGAAACAGCAAACATTTCACTGGACAAGGACTTTCCTTCTTGTGAGAGACTCTGACTGCTATATGGAGAAATGTGCAGTCATTGCAAACTTGCTCTCATTATCAGTCAACAGCCTTTACACTCATTCCAATCCACACTCTAATATCCTTACCTCATGGACCTCATAATTATATCAATCCTCCTCACTGATAATAGGAATTTAGTAAATATTTTCTAACATGACTATCTCCAGAGCTGTCGTAACATCTGTACTGTAAGCTGCCATTCACACATCTGGATCATCAGATCAGTACTGCCCTCTTGAATGAGCCAGTCCAGCAAGGATATAATTTTATCTTCGATGACATTCTTTATATTCTTAGAAAACATCAGATAACATTTGGGGGGTTCATGTCGAGAGTGATTCAGAAGAAAGTTGAACAAACATTTTTGGACTATAAGACTGATACTATTCCCAGGTTATGAATAACCAACTCTTGCAGAAGGACTAATTGCAATGAGTGTCCTTGAATAAAGGTCACAGTAGAAGTCACCAGTTGAAATGAAAAATGTTCACGCTCTGGAAGACTTTTGTGGCACATTCATTAACTTCACTATCAACACAGGCATTACATCAATATGTAGTTATTCCAAGTTGGGGGGGGGGTTGGCTTAATAGTTAGGGTGTCCACCTCACAGATGCAAGATACAGGGTTTGATTCTCACTTTTTGAAAATTATCTAGGCTTAAAAAATGGACCAGAAGGACAGCTAGCCTGGTACTTACCTAGGAACATATTAGATTAAGCTAAAACTGTATTAATGAGGATTTTCATGAGCTCATGTGAAATGGTTCTAAGAAAACTAGTTGTATTATAAAACAAGAGGAATTTGTAAAAAAAAAAGTTGTTCCTCAGTGACATCATCTAATGATATTGTAATTCTAGTTATTTTAGTCCATCTTGTTTTAGGTGTGAATGTATAATGCCACCACAGAGCTGATGTTATCCGACCTAAAGCTCAGGAAGATTCAGAATATTAATAAATGGACAGCTTACATATAGGGTCTTGCAATTCTCCTCAATCCAGATTTCTTTTCTTAATGTTATTAAGCAAAATTGCAGCAAGTCTGTTACCTGACTAGGCTCTTTCATTATATATCTGGCATTAGATAGCAATGTCCTAGATGGAGGTAAGGCAGAAAATGTGCTGTCTGTAAGTTAATGATGGCTTTTTGACTCCATGGATAAAAACATATATATATATATATATATATATATATATATATATATATATATATATATATATATATAAAGAGAGAGAGAGAAAGCACAGAACCATTGTGGTTTCAGCATCTAGTCATCATGAACTATCATTAGTGGGATGTGAGACCCACTATGGTCAAGACAAGCAGATGTTGCTCATTCTTAAGGAGTTGACAATATCAAGGCAGTAATCTGCTAATGTTACTGATGTAAAAATCAAAGGCAACATGCAGTGGGGGACAGTAGCAAGGAGAGCTACAAGTATATACAATACTATCTATTATACAACGACCCCCCCATTAATATTCCAAAATGTGCACGCTGATCGGTCAGCATGCACGTTGTAAATCAGACTTATACTAATGGAAAAAGGTCCAGTCGCCCTGACTTTTTCCATTAGTATAAGTCTTTTTTTTTTCTTAGAGCAACAGAGAAAGCAAGATCTCCGTTGCTTTTTAGAAAGTGTCTCGCTATGTTAAAGGAGTTTAACATAGCAAGACAGCTTTAAAAAAAACAACAGAACTTTCTCCATTGCTTTTTTTAAAGCTGCCTCGCTATGTTAAACTCTTTTAACATAGCAAGACACTTTCTAAACAGCAACGGAGACCTTGATTTCTCCGTTGCTTCCACCCACAGCTCTGATGTACTGTGAAATATGCATGCGCAGTACATCAGAACTGCTGCGGAATACCAGACAGCTGCGGAAGGGCAACAAGGAGGCATTATACAATGCCATTATTTAAGAAAACTAAGTATTTTTTTTCTTAAATAATTTCATTATATATAATAACCATGTCTGGGTGTGGGTAATGCTGGATTTACCCACAGTTGTCTTTGTTTGGCCACTCAGGCTTCCCCTCGTGACCAAACCACGCCAACCATGGGTAAATCCAGCATTACCCACACCCAGGCATGGGTTATTGCTTAAATAAACCATAGCTTGCATGGATCTGAAATGAAATAAAGTAAGCTGATAGCAAAGTCTAATGATAAAAAATATATATAAATGATTATTTTATTTAACTGTATGTTAACTGGGTAGATATTCTGCACCACAGTGCCTTCTTAGCCAAGACTAGGCCAAAAAGAACAAACTTAAGAGTATATGAGTATGAAATTAGACTACAAACTATGCAAAATATTAAGTGTGTTAAAAACAGGAGGACTAGAAATATAATAGGAAGATGTTTATAGAAAGGTTTGAAAGGGATGACATAAGTAGATTTACACATATGCAAAGACATATTCACAAAGCCTATATTAAATCAATACTCCACAGCTGCATGTGAGTATATCAGGATTTCCCCTTGGTTGGTGTGGTTTGATCATAAGGGTGAATCATGAGTGATTAAACAAAGCCAAAGATGGGTAAGTCCTGATATAGCAATAAAGAAAACTGGTAGCCAAATTAATCAAAAGTTCCAGATAAATAACCAAAAAACATCAAGAGAACTTTCAAAAAACTGTGTATAAAAATATAATTTTATTTCTGAAAAGCTTTTCAGACCTACTCTTTTTTCAGTACTTCCACATATATGAAATGTTCATTTACATATTTATACATCACAGATAAATCAATTAAGAAATCAGGAAGCCAGAATAAATTAATCAATTAACAATTAAATATCTCCTTTTTAAGTCAGATTTAATACTAACAGCTTAGTACATTTAGTTATTATATTCACACTGTTACCTGATTGTATATTACAATCTTAATAGCATAAATGTTTTAGATTCTTTGCTTTCTTATGTACAAAGCATGGTTGCAACCCTATAACATCTTTAATCACAGCAGAGGAGCACATGATTGACCAGTTCTCTCTAGTATTTATTTTTATTTATTTATTTTATTTATTTTATATTTGTTTACTGGGAAAGTCCAACTAGGATAAGACCCATTTTCAGAGAAGGCTAGGGGAGAAAAACTCCACATATAGAGATTATACAAAACTTATATAAGAAATTATACAAAACATTATACAACAAATTATGTAAAACTTATGCAAGAAATTGTACAAAAAATATATAAGACATACAGTACACCATAAATTACAGTCTATGCTATTATAGCTGACATTTGTATTATAAAATCATCTGCTATAACTGCTTATGGTAGTGTAAACATTGTAGGTTCTCAAAGTAAAATGAAAAATGGTTTGTGGGGGGGAAATTGGATGGAAAAAGATGAGGTTAGAGATTATCTAGACATGAGAGAGAGCATAGATTATGATGTGATCAGGGAAGAAGAAAAAGTATGACCAGAACTATTAGCTTGGAGTAGTACAGGAGTAAATCCAAGTGTCATTAAGATAATTTGTAAGAATCTTTTTGAACTGGTTGGTATCTGTGTTGGTTCTGATGCTGTGAGGTAGTGAATTCCACCTTGTTGCTACATGATGAGAAAATAAGGAGCCCCCTGTCGTATTAGTGGATTTGGACACTTGTAGTCGAGATTTACTTGTTGTGTGAAGATTTCAGTTTGTGGTATGACACTGGAAAATATTTAGAAGGTCATGATTTTTTTCAGGTTGATATACTAGTTTGTTTGACAAGGTTAATTGGTTATAGGATAGAGGTTGTGGGAGTTCTAACCTGGAACGTTTTTTAAGGAGTGACAGTGGTGGGTATGATGTGGGCAGTCAGTTGCAAATTTACCTATTTTATTGTATCAGTTTTAAGTTTAATTAAATATGTCTTTTTAAGTTTGGTGAGAATTGGGGAAGCATAAAGAAGTGTTGATAGAATATGGGTTCTAGCAATGGCAACCCTAGATGTGATACTTAGATACTTTTTATTTCTTAAAAAAGAAACAATTTCTTTATTTTTTTTATTTAGTGATCTTTTTTATTTTATTACTATGCATATTATATTTAATGGAATACATAAATTTAGGTCCAAATGTAAATATATCTGCTAATTCTACATTGTTTATCTCTCCTTCAGAAAAGTAGGGTTTTGCTGAGCTTCTTCTTTCATTCAAAATTCTATTTCTAGTTTTTCTACACTATTACCCCCTAACATTAAATTCTGAGAATATCTCATTCATCTGTAATATCAAGTCATCATCCCTGGTATTTAACCCACTAGTTCTAAGGAAGTGACCATGGACTATACCATTGTAAACATAGCTAGGCTGCATACTGTTTTCATGTAAATAGTGGAATATCTGCACATGTTTTTATTAAGTTTCATACCTATCTTGCCTTCCTGAATAAAATTATTAATGTCTAAAAAATTATTAGTCTCAGTAGAGTTAGCTAGAGAAATTGCTTAAAATGTAACAGTTGAATGTAAATGCACAATAAAATCATTTAAACATTGTGATCTGCACTTCCAAATAAAGAAAATACCATAAACAAAACTTTTGTAAAATACAGCATTATTAATATGCAATATAAACTATTGTTATTAAAAATATATTTTTCCTGTCACCTAGAGAGTGTAATGATGTCATAGGTATTAGCTGCCGATGTTTCCATTGTGACTCTCTTCTTCTGGTAGGAAACTGTTTATCAAAAAGAAATACATTATTACATATTATACCATGACCCCCCATTAATATTCCAAAACGTGCACGCTGATTGGCCAGCGTGCACGTTGTAAATCGACTTATACTAATGGAAAAAGGTCCGGTCACCTGGACTTTTTCCATTAGTACAAGTCTCTTTTAAAACACTGTCTCGCTATGTTAAAAGAGTTTCACATAGCGGCACAGCTTTAAAAAAAGCAATGGAGATCTCCGTTGCTTTTTTTAAAGCTGTCTCGCTATGTTAAACTCCTTTAACATAGCGACACAGTGTGTAAAAAGCAACGGAGATCTTGCTTTCTCTGTTGCTTTTTTTTTAAACCTGTCTCGCTATGTTAAATGGGTTTAACATAGCGAGACAGCTTTAAAATAAGCAACGGAGATCTCCGTTGCTTATTTTAAAGCTGTCTCGCTATGTTAAACTCATTTAACATAGTGAGACAGGTTTAAAAAAAAAATAACCAATGGAGAAAGCAAGATATCCATTGCTTTTTACTGTTTCACTAATTTAAATGGGTTTAAGATCTTGCTTTCTCTGTTGCTTTTGACCACAGCTCTGATGTACTGCATAGGCATGTGCAGTACATCAGAACTGCCGCGGATACCAGACAGCTGCGGAAGGGCAGCAAAGAGGCATTATACAATGCCATTATTTAAGAAAAGTAATTATTTCTTTTCTTAAATAATGTCATAGTATAATAGCAATAACCCACTTCTGGGTGTGGATAATGCGGGATTTACCCACACCTAAGCATGGGTTATTGCTATAATACTAAACCCAATAAACATTCCATTTCAATTCTTTGAGCTCGTCAATTCATATAACTACTGCCTGACTGCTTGCCCACCCTTGTCATTAGGGATGACAGTAAATAATGAATTAACATCTAAGGTCACTAAAATAAGCTGACTAGAAGTAACATCAACAGAATATTTCATAATACCAGAACAACAATTATATAAATGAGATATAACATTTCTGGTGTCTTTGATAAAACCTTTCATAAAAGTCAGCATAGGTTTTAGAATATTTTCTAAAAAAGAAAACAAAAATAATTTGTGTAACCCATATATGACCTGAAACAATTGGTCTCATCAGAGGGGTGGTGATGTTTTTATGAATCTTTGGTAGTCCATAAATCACAGGAATGCCAGGACTGGAAATATCCATAAATGTGTAATTATCCAATGAAATACAATCACACACTTGTAAGTCATACAGCTCACTTTTAACTTTATGGATTAGCTGTTGCACATATAGAAAATCTATGGTCTGATTTGTTTCTGCATCAGCTAACATACCAAACATACTTGTATAGTATTTAACTTTATCCATAATAACAATTGTCCCTACTGTATTGGCCTGTGTAATAATAATAATAATAATACCTTCATTATTTTCTTATTGCCACAAGCTAAAAGTGCCACATAAGTGATATTATAATATTTATTACCCTTGGTATGAAAATAAAGGTCATAAATGTGTTTGTCACATGTCTTGAAATGCTTACACTAAAGGCTGATTAACAGGTATAAGACAACTTATCTTTTATTAACAGCACAATTCTCTTTCCCATTAAACAGTAATTTTACATTTAAATCCCTTGTAAATAAACATAACTTTGTTGAGGCATAATTTAGATCTCCACTAGGGGAAGGTACAAAGCCCGAGCCTTTTTCAAAACACTAAGTGTAGAAGAAGTTCAAAACTCCATCAATAATAATGGGTGTATGTAAGGGAAGAGAATCAGTATATTCTACATGTTTACATTCTCTGTTTGGCCTTGAGTATTTGGACCCTGATGCATTCTCTGTATGTTCAGAGTTTTCCCCTCTCTCTCTACTTCATCCTCTTTTTCCTGCAACCCAAATATGTCAATTGTTCCAATCCACAACTCTTTCTGGAAGATTTAATAGTATGGATAAAGGAAAAGGAGAGACAGAATCATTTAATGGTATCACTGTTGTACTGGTATCTGAGCAAACAGAAGACCATTTTAATGGCATATTCAACACAGTGTTTCCAGTTGCCGTTCTACATTCATAATCTGCCAAAAAATTGCATGTCATGGCTTGATGTATTTCCACATGGTTCTCCTAGCCAAGGAATCAATGTACCAAGGTCATACATAGAGGGACCTCCCTCTATTGACCACAGAGTAGTCAGAACTTTATTTCCATTAGATCATAGATGTTTACCTTTAGCTGAAGTTCTCAGTGAGGATAAGATATTGCCAGTCTTAAAATCATTCATATCCCTGATAAATTTTCTTTTTTTAAGCATTAATATCATTCTCATACTCTGTCAAGGAGTCTAAAATGTTCAAATAAACTTCAGAAACAAATTGAAATTCTTTAGATGTGACAGTAATGTTCTCTAACTTTGTGATATCATTCACAAGTTGTTTTTCCATATTGACAAAAAATTCATTCATAAGAATCATGTAGTCCTGACTCAATTTGAGATACAACTCCTGTCATGTCCTCAAAAGGTCAGGATAGAGTTTTCTATATGTAAGCATCGTAATTACATGCAATACCCTCGGTACTAGATTCATAGCTATATATGCCTCAAAACTGAGGCACTGCTATTGAAAAAGTAATTACCTTTCTCTCCAATATTTTGATATCATTCAAGATGTTGGTGCGGAACTCAAAGATTCACTGTTCAACACAGTCAATAAAATAGGCACATTCTTTTAAACAGATTATCTTGTACTTTTAGAAGGATATTTAATTTCTCATTCCAAGCAACAGAATTAGTTAATGGTTGCGAATCTCCCATAATGAATAGCAAACATTACCAGTGTAAAACCAGGCAGCAACAAATACAACAGGTAGCCAAACTGAGCAAAATGTCCACATAAAGAACAGTAAAACAACAAACAAACTTTCAAAAAACTGTTTATAAAAAAAAGATAATTTTATTTCAGCAAAGCTTTTGAGACTTACTCTTCTTCAATGGTTTAACATATGCTAAACGTTCATTTACATATTTATACATCACAGATAAAACAATTAACAAATCAGGGCAGCCAGAATAGATTAATCAGTTAATTAAAGATCTCCTTTTTAAGACAGGTTTAATAGTAACAGCTTCATTAGTTCCTGGAAAAGCATCTGCATAAAAATAATTAATCCAGTTATACTTGATGCACTCAGCATCCAAAACTGTATCCCCCCTCTAAAATGTTTCTCAATAACACTAAGTACTCTAAATGCAAAATTGTGGGGTTCATGCATATCAACAATGTGCTTAGCTAAAACACTACTCTCTACTTTTCTGCATATGTCTGAAAGGTGTTCAGCAATACGTTCCTTCAGCAATCTGTTGGTCTTCCCTACAAATAAACAGGGGCATTATTCACATGAAGCTAAATAGTCATCTTCAGTTTCACAGAAAAGAAAAGAATGAAAATAATAAAAAATATTTACTGGATGTACAAACTCAGTTTGCTTATTTGTGTATAACAAGAAACAATACCTTTGGTTATTATATTCACACTGTTACCTGATTGTATATAAAAGCCTTTATATCACAAATTTTGCCTTAGACCTTCCTTTGTGCATAAGAAAGCAAAGAATTTAAGACAGTGTTTATGCTATAAAGATTTTAATATACAGTCAGATAACAGAGTGAATATAACAACTAAAGGTACTGTTCTTTGTTGTAGTTGTCAGTTTTGAAAATACAATCAATATTCATTGTGTGAGAGCTGCAGCCAGTAACTCATTCTGTTGCTTTGAATAAGAAATTAAAAATCCTTCTAAAAGTATAAAATAATCTGTTTTAAAGGATATGCCTATTTTATTGATTGTGTTGAACAGTGAATCTTTCAATGAGTTGCATATCATCATTCTTGAATGGTATCAAAATACTGGAGAGAAAGGCATATATTTATAATTGTTTTCAATGGCAGTACCTGAATTCCGAGGCATATATAGCTATGAATCTAGTACCGAGGGGACTTCATATAACTATGATACCTACATATGGAAATCTCTATCCAGACCTTTTGACAAAGTGGCAGGAGCTGAATCTCAAAATGGGTCAGGACTACATGATTCTTATGAATGAATTTTCTGTCAGTATAGAAAAACAAATTGTGACTGATATCACAGATTTAGAGAACATTATTGTCACATCTAAAGAAGTTCAATTTGTTTCAGAAGTTTATATGAAAACTTTAGACACCTTGACTAAGTATAAGAATGATATTAGTAATGCTAAAAAAGAAAATTTATGAGAGCTATGAATGATTTTAAGACTGGCCATATCTTCTCCTGGCTGAGAACTTCAGTGAAACATAAAAATCTACTATCCAATGAGAGTAAGAGACTGACTACTTTATGGCCAGAAGAGGGAGGTGCCTCTATGTATGATCGTTTTTATACTGAGTGCATGGCCAGTAGTACAGCATGGAAAGACACTATATCATGATGTGCAATCTTTGGCAGATTTTGGAAGTAGAACAGCAACTGGAAACCATGTGCAGGATATGCTGTTAAATAGATCTACTGATTGTTCAGATGTCAATAAAAAGTGACACCATTAAATTATTCTCTTTCACCTTTCCCTTTACCAATATCATTACAATTTCCAGAAAGAGTTGTAGATTGGAACAACAGACATATTCAGGCTGCAAGGAAAACAGGACAAAGTACAGTGAGAGGGAAACTCTGAACAAGCAAAGAACATATCAGAGTCAAAATACCTGAAGCTGAATAGAAAATATGAACAAGTAAAATATACTGATTCTGTTTCCTTACATACACCCATTATTATTATTGTTGGAGTTTTGAACTTTTCTTCTTTCCAACTCATTTGTTCTATGTCTAGCATATTGAAAAAAAAGGCTTGAACTTCAAGCCTTCCACTAGTGGAGATCTAAATGAATCCTTAACAGAGTTAGATTTATTTACAAGGGATTTGAATTTAAAATCACTGTTTAATGGGAACAAGAATTTCGGTTTTAATAAATGTAAAAAGAAAAGTTGTTTTATACTTGTTAGCTTTTCGAGCAAGCATTTCAAAACATGTTTGAAAAACAAATGTATGCCCTTTTTTATCATAAGTTAATAAATATAATAATACCACCCAAGTGGAACTTTAGCTTTGAGGCAATTAGAAAATAACAACTATATTATCATTAAACCGGCCAATAAAGGAGGGGTAATTGTTATTATGGGTAAAGATAAAAACTATGTAAGATTGTTTAATATGAAAGCTGATGCAGAAACATATAAGACTGTAGATTTTCTGTACGTGCGACAGTTAATCTATAAAGTTAAAATAGAGTTGTATGACTTACAAGCTAGTGATTGTATTTTGTTGGATTTATGGGTTTTTCCAGTCCTGTCATTCCTGTGATTTATGGACTACCCATGATTCATAGAAATATCACCACCCCTCTGATGAGACTTATTGTTTCAGGTCATATATGGGTTACACAATTTATTTTTGTTTTATTAGGGAATATTCTTAAACCTTTCCTGATTTTTGTGAAAGGTTTTATCAAAGACGCAAGAGATTGTATATTGCATTTATATAATTGTTGCTCTGGTATTTTGAAATACTCTGTGGATAATACTTCTGGTCACCTTATTTTAGTGACCGTAGATGTTCATTCATTATTTACTGTCATCCCTAATGACTATGGTGTACAAACAGTCAGGCAGCATTCATGTGAATTTACTAACAAGTCAGCTCCAAGAACTGATATGAGATGTTTACTGTTGGATTTAATATTATGTAATGATGTTTTTCTTTTTGATAAACAAATTCCTCAACAGCTGAAGGGAGTTGCAATGGGAACATCAGTAGCTAATACCTATGATAACATTGCACTATATAGGTGGGGAGAAGAATATATGTTTTAATAAGAATAGTTTATATATTAATAATGCTGTATTTTACAAATTCTTTGTTGATGACATTTACTTTATTTGAAAGGGTAGTTTAATATTTTAAATTAATTTATTTTGTATTTACATTCAACTAGTATATTTTTAAGCTTTAAAGCAGCTAGCTCTTCTACAAGTATCAATTTTTTAGACATATTTTTATTCAGGAAAGGAAGATAGGTACAGAAATTCATAAAAAAGATGTACAGATGCTATTATTTACATGAGAACAGTATGCACACTAACTATGTTTACAGTGGTATACCCTGTAGCCAGGTTCTTAGAGCTAGTGGGTTAAATACCATATACATAACCTGGGATTCAAGGCAGAGGAAAGGATGGCAGAGAAAACCAGCCTGGGGTTGAAAAACAGAACAAGGACAAGGACAAAGGGAAGTACACAGAGGGGGATAGATGAAATTAGTATAGATGAAAATCAGATTACATATTCTTTAGGCAATTTTCATATTTGTAATTATACATCACTGAATATTGACAAAGAACGTTTCAGGTTATTCTCCAAGGGTATGAAGTATGCACCTACTACCCAGTTCAATTTGATTGACACACTTATTGAAATTAAGTTATATTTAAGAAAATTAAATTTGGCCATCCATTTTAAGGATAGCAGCACTAGTATGCAGACTAATAGGTTATGGAGATTAAGTAAATTTAATCCACCACTGCACCCCTCCTTGGTCACATTTTAAAAGGTTATAAGTGAAGGGCTTTATGCCTTACAAGATAATAATAAAAACAGGAAATGTAGGACTAATTTAAGTATTAAAGAATAGGAAGTGCTAAAAACTGTATGCAATGATCATAGTATTTGAGTTATGAAACCTGATAAAGGTAGAGGGGTGGTATTATATGACCAGAGTGAATATGTAAACAAAGTATATTATATCCTTAACAATACAGGTACCTATGAGGTTATATATATTAATGAGGTAAATATAGTTCATAGATGTATAGATCTATACTTAGAAGAATTTATGTTCATAGGTTCATAGGTTCATAGGTTCATACTAGGCTATCTGCCCAAGGGCATTTATAAGCCTAGCCCATAGTTATGTGGCTTTCGCCACCCCTTTAGTTTGAATAAAAACTATGCCTATCATTTTGCTGTGCCTCTGTCAAGCAGTGACACTGAAGTAATCCCTGGGGTATATCTGCAATCTCCCATCCATTGGTCAAGATTCCTCTTGAACAAGGCCAGAGAGGTGCTCTGCCTCACATGTACCGGGATTTTGTTCCACAGCATAGGGAGTCTCTGGGTGATGAATCTGTCCCTCCAGCACGTTCTATTTATAACCGTGTCAAGGTTTAAGTCTCCCGCCCTTGTGGTTCTGAGGGATCTAGATTTTTTGAGGTGAAGCATATTCATCAAATCTGGGTTTGACATGGCCTTATATGTCAGGCACAGGTCACCTCTGAGCAAGCGGTATGAGACTGAATAGAGCTGGAGTTCTTTCAGTCGGGCAGCATAAGACATATTTTTGAGACCCTTTATCCTTTTGGTGAGGAACTTTTGGGGCCTTTCAAGCTGCAGCAGGTGTCTGGTCAGATACATTCCGAACAGGGCATTGTACTCAACCCAGCATGTTAGATGATCGAATTTCACAGGATACCTACAACTTCTTGTGAGTGGAATACCCCACTTTAGCTACCATAGTAGGGGTTCCCAAAATACATAAGAGCATACTAGAACCCCCATTTCATCCCATTATATCTGGAAGAAAGTCCAAGACCTTTCCATTTGGTGTGTTGATAGATCCTTAAAACATATTTATGATAAAGTTCAGCATCTGGTCAAAGATTCATGGGACTTTTTAAGCAGACTGAAAGCTGAAATATGGGAAAAGGATCTAATCTTTTTAACCATAGATGTAGTTAACTTGTTTTCATGTATTCCTAAGGATGAAGGATTAGAAATTTATACTAACAGCATGAGAAAATATTCAGGTTTGGAATGTGGCAAGATTAAGCTACTGGTAGAATTCATGACAATAGTCTTGGAGAACAATAGTATATATTTTGAAGGAGAAATATATAAACAGACTAAGGGAGTAGCTATGGGGGCAGCATGTGTCCCCATATATGATAACTTGGTATTATTGGATTGGGAGGATGAATACATTTTCAAAAGTCAGTACATAGACATGATTATTAGATATGTGCATTTCCTGGATGATATTTTTGTTTTATGGAGAGGTACTATTGAAGACATTGAAAAATTAGTAGGATATCTGACTCTTACTAGTACGTACTTAAAGTTTACACATTCTTACAATAGTCAAGGGATAGCTTACTTAGATACATTTATCTCTCACACTGACAAAGGGTTTAAATCTAGAATTTATAGGAAAAGCACTTTTAGTAATTCTTAATTAGAATATACTAGTTGTCATCCTTGGAAACAAAAAAAGAGTATACTGAAAGGGCAGTGTATAAGAGCAGCTCGGATGACCTCTGATTATGAGGAGATGAGAAGTGAGATTGTCAACAATGGCCGAATGTTTAAGGACAGAGGATACTTCATTTCTATGACTAATGATGTTTCTCAATATGTTATGAGAGAATGAGGCAAAAAATATAAGCCACTGTTAGCAGCAGAATTGGTAAATAATAGAAACATAGAGGGGAAACAACAGTTTTAGTAGAGCATTAATATTAGAATATAATCCAACAGCAGAAATAGTAAACAATATTGAACATGAAACTGGGCTCACCTGAAAGGCGATGTCGAGGTTTATAGAATCTTGGGGCACAAACCTAATTTTGTGTATAAAACTGCCCCAAATTTGAAAAATAAATTTGAATATAATAGAGGTATACAAGCACAAGGAAGAACCAATGAAGGTACTAGGAAATGCAGCAGGTGTAATCAGTGCTTTGCTATCATAGAGGATAACTATATTATTCTTGAGAATGTTAATAAAACAAAGATATTTTTAAGAAAGGGAACTGTAATACTAAACAGGTAATATATCTAGCTAAGTGCAATACCTGTGCTGCATTCTATATAGGGAAAACTTATAGAGCTTTTAAAAACAGGATATACAAACATCTTTATAATATAAGGAGAAAGGATAACCATAGTGCTCTATAAAGACATATAGAAGCTAATCCTACTTGCTGTGCTTTCAGATATGGTATTGTGGAAATAGTTATATCACAACCCGGGGGGGGGGGTATAAACGTTATTTTGAAAGAAAGAGAGGTGAGATGGCAGTTGCTGCTAAATGCAACATGTACCCCTGGTATTAATGATTATATTACTATTACACCTGTGCTGGAATTAAGACAATAGTAGATATAATAATATGTATATGAGTATAACATTATCATAAATTTTTTTATTATTGTTTATTCGAATGGAAAAACATTTTCCATTCAAATAAATGAATGGTAATACTGAAAAAAAAAAACGTACACAATGTTGAACCAAATGCTCGATGCATTTGACTCGACATTGTTGTCAAAACCACCACGTGATAGCCATATAGGAGCTGATGTAAATCAAACTCCTATACAGCTATCACGTTTTTGCAGGGGAGCAAGCACCCCTGCACCCCCCATGTGGGGGGCTGTGCCCCCACACCCCCCCTACTTATATATTCTAACTACGAGCTCGCACTAAAGTGGGGATGTGGATGAATTTCCACTCCCCACTGTACTGCGATCTCCATGCAGATAGTCGATTTCCACTTATGTGAATGCAGTTGTACATTCGCATAAGTGGAGTTGACTCTCTGGTGCAAAAGTGCTTGTGCGTTTGATATTCTGTTTTTTCAGCACATTGCAGCTGATAGAATGTCATTCTCACAAACAATAGTAAACCGTCATAAATATGTCACACTATTATATATGCATTATGTATAGGTAAAGTTTCAGCTTGTCATTTGAACATGTTATAGTATGTTTAACACATAAATACATGTTTTTGGTATTAGGTTTTTAAATATGTTTTTATGAATAACAACAGTTATTTATATAGTTTATTTATTTCAGTGTTTTATATTTGTAGTTTTTTTAGAACTGGGACTTATATATTTAATTATAATGTTACTGTTGCTTTAAGCTAATGAAGCAGTTGCTGTTAATTAATGAATTCATTGGCTTGAAAATGATATAAATACCAGTGAAGAATGTTGTTTACTTTTTTAATTGATTCTGATGAAGTCTATGGTGCAGTAGACGAAAGCGTTAAATCTTATGGAGTTCTTGATGTGAATAAAAGACGTTCATTTTTTTTAAAATACACTGAGTGGACTCATGTGGCTTTTGAAGTGCTTAGGAATCCTGTGCTTGGTGTTTTCCCTATTACTATTTACTACTCTTTTTTTTTGTTAAATACCAGGGATGATGACTGGGTATTACAGATGAATGAGATGTACTCTGAGTTTAACATTAGGGGGTTATAGTGTAGATCTTTTAGAAAAAAAAAATTGAAATAGAAGCTTGGCAATACCCTACTTTTCTTAAGTAGAGATAAAAAATGCACAATTAGAAGCTGCATCTACTTTTGGACCTAAAGTTAGGTATTTTATTTAATATAATATGCATAATAACCAAATATAAAAGATTGAAAAAAGACAAACTGGATACGCTCCAATACTGGCAGGTAATGTTCAAGTAATGTTCAAGTAAGCCAAAACGCACAGTCCGTCCCTCAAGATCAAACGATTTATTTTAAGCATCAAAAATGAGCTTTTCGTCGGACACACTCCAACTTCATCAGAAAATGATAATACAGTGTCTCACTACTAGCCATTATCTTAAATACAAAAAATTATTTAAAAAATGTCACCTGATCTTTATGATCTTTAATTAGTAATGGATTGAGTGCCGACACACCCACCAATACTAAAACTGATGCTAATGAAATAAACTGAACATTCAATAAAATATCCACAGTTAAAATTTACAATCAATTAGTACATATATAAAACAGCATAAAAGGCATAAAAAATTATACACACTGTAGCTAGTGGATGCCCAATATTTACGGTGGTATTCACTAAGTTGTTGTTGTGTCTTTCGGCTTTTCCCGGTTAGGGGTCGCCGCAGCGGAACTCCGGTCCGCTAATGATTGGTAGTTTATTTTTACGTGCCGAGTTACCAGCCTTGATGCACAACCTTCAATGAAGGTATACCCATTAATGCATGTCTCCACGCAGAAGACGGTCTTGCTGAGAATCAAACCGGACAGCATGTTACTGTGAGGCGACAATGATACCTGTTTAATTGCAAACACAACATCAAAAAGCAACTCATGTAACACCTGTTGAAACACATAATCACCTGGAGTCACAGTCAAAAATACTAAACACTGCGATTTGAAATGCTTTAATAAATCAAAGCAAATATGACAGTCATAGAAATATGAAAATGTATAAATAAATAATCTAATGTAATACCTTTTACAAGAAAATACCGTCCATCATATAGAGTACACAAATATTTATACGGAATGAAATCAGTGCATACATAAGCCGTAGAATAAACCCTGGCCAGACCTTAAAGGGCCATTGATGAAAAAAATAAGTATGCACTGACTAACAATGCACTAATGATATACAAATGCATAAACTTGGCTAAATAAAGCTTGCTAATATCCCTAAAAGACTAATATACCAAAAAGTATTTAACAAAAAATATAATAAATACTAATAATGAAACTGTTCTGTAACAAACAAAATAAAATAAACAAGCACAATGTATGCATGTGGTTATAAAACCGTACAAAACCATAAAGGGAGTAAAATGTAAATAAATACAATATTGAACTATTTGACTCCAAGTGAATTACTATTGAAGTCATTTCCCTCCCTAGTGTGTGTCTCAAGACAAGGGCAACTATATTAACCCGGACATACCGTGTCTTAAAAAGCCCGACACTACACTACCTAGTGAACTGTCTAAAATAATATAATTAAGGGGGATGGATGGTACATGAAAAAAAAACGCATTTTACCAGGTTCAAAACTGGGCAGATCAGCCCCGCCACACAGAGTTTCTGAAAAGTACAATTTTTCTAATTAAAAAAAGAATAATAAAAGGTTATGTAGCCTACTAGAATGACTGAATAAAATTTATTCCTATAACATTCGTGGTTGAAAATGAGTCAGACAGAGACACAAGGGAGTAGCGTCTATAAGTTACATATTCAGCCTTTTAAGCTTTAAAAGGCAAGTTATGGACAACATGCCATTGAGGCCTGGGGCATGGCATGCATCCAGTGTATGTTGCCATGATAACTCTCTACTCTCTAAATGGAGGGGGGTAACCCCCCCCCCCAAAATCAGACTTCACCTGGTCAATGATACAAAACAGGAAATAATGACTCGGGTTCTCTGCTATGTGTCTTGCTAAGGCATTATCCATCTTGCCTTTCCTGATTGCATAAAGGTGTTCATATATACGTTCCTGTAATTTTCTGTCAGTCTTCCCGACATAAAATGCAGGACAACTAGAACACTGAGCCAAATACACCACTTGTGTGCTGCAGCAATTAAATCTATGCATTAGGTGAAAAAGCAGGTCCCTGATTACAAATCTTGTCCCTGTCTTTATATGGCCACCGTAGCGACACATATTGCACTTATACATTCCATTCCTGTTACTTAAAATCTTAGATTTTCTCTCTAAAATACCTTTGATGTTTAAACCTCTCTTGAACACTATTTGTGGTAGTTCAACCAAAGTTTTACAGATAGAGTCATCCTGAGTAATCAAATTCCAGTTTTTCAATATAATAGCAAATATCTTCCTAGCATCCAAACTGAATGTTAAAATTAAGCTTTTTGACATTGGGAAAGCTTCATCCTTCCTCCCTTCGAAGATAACTGTATCAGGGGTATTTTGATTTAAGATAGGTACATATATCCCGGAAGCCCTCTTATTGTGGACCTCCTGTAGAAGGTCATTAATAAGATCCTGTGGGTAACCCCTATTGGAAAAAAGGTCTGATATGAAGGCACATTCTTCCCCAAAGTCACAGTCCCTAGTTACCATACGGGCAGCTCTAACAAGTTGAACTTTGATAATAGATCACTTTTTGGGAGAAGGGATGACAGCTGGCAAAATGAACGTAGCTATTAGAGAAGGATTCCTTCCTATAGATCTTAGCTATGAAACAGCTTTTTTCTTTATCCTTCATGAGGTCCACATCCAAATAAGCTACCTGATCAGGGGAAAAATTATATGTAAATTGTAAGAAATTTGTGGAAGAATTGAACATATTGACTAATGAAATAGCTGACTCCTCATCACCTTTCATAATAATAAAGATGTCGTCAAGAAACCGTGTATATAACACAACTTTATCCATAAATAATGGATTAGCTAAAATGAACTCCCTCTCCCAGTAAGCCATGACCAAATTGGCCACACTGGCACCACACGGAGAACCCATCGGTACTCCTATCAACTGTAAGTAAAAATCTGTTATTAAATTATACAAAATTGTTGGACAATATAATGTCCAACAATTCATTCACCAGTTGAATATCTTTTGCAGGGGCCTCTTTTTTGGACAACATAACTGGGATCCAATCTAAGGCAACTGAGTGGGAGATAGATGTGTATAGATCTTTCACATCAACCGTTAGAAAATGACTATCTTCATTATAAGTTGTTTGATTGATCATGGATAAAAAAGACCAGGAATCCTTTGAAATTTGGGGTTCAGAAGCCACATATTTCTTTAAAATAGAGTCCACTACTTTGGTGCTAGCATAAGTAATGCTGCCCCTAGCACTGACTAGAGGGTGCATAGGTGGATCCAGTGGATTCTTATGAATGTTAGGTGAACAAAAAATAATAGGAATTTTGTAAGTGGGTGTAGATATAAAATTCAATAAATCCAAATCAATGGATCCATTAACAAACATATCGCCCAAGTAAGTGGATACTCTTGAGTTACCTATGTTCAGTTCATTCCTTGAAACCTATTTATAAGACTCAGAGGAAAGAATGTCTTCCATCCTCCTTACATAATCAGACTCATCCATAACTACCAGACATCCACCCTTGTCTGGTTGCATAACCCTCACTGAAGAATTGGCTAATGAATCTAATAATAGCGTCTCTTCTTTACTGATATTGTACCTACAAGCTCGTTTGGGTAAGGATTTGCTAGGGACGTGTCTTATGTCTAAATCATATATCTGTTCAAATAAATTTAAAGATGAATGCAACAGTGGATTATATGTGCTCGCCAAAAGAAATTCACCCCTAACACTGGCAAAATTTCCCATTAATAACTGCAGATTTAACTTTCTAACATAAGAGTTTTAAGTCTATAATGGAAGAAGCCACATCGGCCCTCCTGGAGGGCACATAAGAAAAACCTTTGGCCAACAAGTCCAATGAGTCATTCTCAAAGACATAATCAGAAAAGTTGAATATCTTGAAATCCTTTCTCGAGTTAAATAAAACATTGCTTTGACTAGGCATAAGCTGACCAGTCCCAGACATTAACTGGCTCAGTTCCTCCTGGACCTGGACCGGTTGTTGGATTTCCGACCCTGTTCCTCCATAGGGGATGAGGCTGGATCCCAAAAATTTGGGCCCTCCACTACCTCTTCAGAATTGATAGATTTGTGGTGTGCTGCCAGTCATTCACTATGTCTGACTGGGTCCAAGGGATCCATTGAATCCTTGGTGATGATTTCCCTATAACTGGACTTCATGCCCGGGTATGACTCATTGGAAATAGACACCCCCGCCCTCCATGCTCTGAAAGACAAAAAGTTGCCTTGAGATGCTGGAGGTTTCGGGTAAGCCGTGTCATCTTTGTAAACTTTGATATCCCTTTTTAATTTTTTAATTTTAGTTGAAGTAAGTTTTAAAATATGCTGGTCGATACTGTTATAGGTACGGTCATACTCAAACCTATGCCTATGAAAATGTAGATCATTCTTTATTTCCCCATCCAACTTGTTCATGTCCAAAACTAAATTATCTGCGGCCTACTGGTAATGGTTGCTGATAAGGTCCATGAGTTCGAACCCATGTCTGTCAAAAAGGCAAATTAACTCCCAATGGAAGGGGGACCCCTCCTCCAAACCTGTGGGATACTGCCAGGACCTGAGGTCTTTCGGGACTATACCAGCCCTTTTATACTCTCCAAAGTAGGCCACTTCAAGCTGAATTTTCCTTAGCTTCAACAGATTCTGGTCAAATATGTTCAATTTAGAAGGAAGGTCCAATGACCCACCCGTGTCATAATCAGGCACTGAGTTCCCTCCATTATCTGCGAAGATAAACGAACAGTTGAGCCATTGATTTAAATTAGGCATACCTTGTGGTTTCAGTGTCGGTATATTGACACTGGTAGAATGGGCCGCACCTGTGCCCCGATCCTGTATTCCCATTAATGAACTAGTTTCAGAAGACTGGACTCCAGTGAGTATGGTTGTATTTCTTGTGGGTTGTGGTTCATTTCCAGAATGGAAATGGACTGATGTAGCCTTTGAGACACTGGAAACGCCACCTCCTGCATGCCCTTCAAAACAAACTCCGTTTGTGTAAGCTGAAGACTCGTGCCCTCGCATCTGCTGTGATCTCAGAATGTCATCAAGGCGGTTGGATAAAATGTTCACTTTCTGGGTCAAAAGAAAAAAAAAATAGAAATAGAATTGTGAATCAAGGAAGAAGCTTGGCAATACCCTACTTTTCTTAAATAGAGATAAAAAATGCACAATTAGAAGCTGTATCTACTTTTGGACCTAAAGTTAGGTATTTTATTTAATTCTGTGCTCTTCTCTTCTGATTAAAGATGTTATAGTGTTATAACCATGCCTTCTGCATAAGAAAACAAATAATTTAAGGCAACATTTATGCTATAAAGACTTTAATATACAATCAGGTAACAGTGTGAATATAATAACTAAAGGTACTGTTCTTTGTTATAGTTGTCAGTTTTGTAAATGCATAAATAAACAATCTGAGTCTGCACATCCAGTAAATAAAAAAATATATATTTTCTTTCTTTTGCTACAAGTAAAACTAAAAATGTTGTCTGCTTAGCTTTATGTGAAGAATGCTCCTGTTTGTATATAGTGAAGACCAACAGGATGTTGAAGGAATGTACTGCTGAAAACCTTTCAGATGTATGTAGAAGAGTATAGAGTGATGTTTTAGCTAAGCATATAATTGATATGCATGAAGCCAATAATTTTACATTTAGAGCTGCGGTGGTGCAGCAGTAGCGTTGTCGCCTCACAGCAAGAGGTTCTCCCGTTCGATTTTCGGCTGGTTCGCCTTCTGTGTGGAGTCTGCATGTCCTCCCTATGGTCGAGTGGCATTCACAAGACATGTGTGAACGGGCGTGCCTTCGTTGAAGGCTGAGCATCGGGCTGGCACCTCGGCACCATAAAATCGACTGCCAATCATTAGTGGACTGGAGTTCCGCTGTGGAGACCCCTAACCGGGAAAAGCCAAAAGAAAGACAACAACATTAGGTGGGATGATATAGTTTGGACCGCTTATGATCAAAATTTTGCAACTGATTTCTGCAAGTGCTCACTTATGTGACTCAAAATGTCATAAGATCCACTTACCAAATGGTCACATAGCCTAAAGTGGGAATTAAGGAAAGTCGACAACTCAGGAATGTTGACTTTACCAAAAAATACCTACACTTCTGATTATGTGCTACAAATGTTTTGCAGGGGGAAAGCCCGCTGCATGCCACACCCCCTGCTACTTATATATACTAACTCTGAGATCACACTACAGTGAGAGAAAGGGTAAATTTCCCGATCCCCACTATAGTGCAATCTCCATTCAAAATGAATATACAAGAGTGAATGCACACTAGCATTCACTCCTGTGGACTTGTCATTTTAAAAAATCAGTGTTACAACACCTTGGAATAGTGCATTTCCCCCTACCACAGTTCCTTAACTGATATATGACATTCTGATGGCAAACCGTTTTGGACACTAAATGCATTGAGTATAAATGGATTAAGTATTTTCATGCAGTTGGCTGCCCTGATTTGATAATTGTTTTATCTATGATGTATAAATATGTAAATTAACTTTTAGTATATGTTGAACCACTGAAGAAGAGTAAGTCTCAAAAGCTTTGCTGAAATAAAATTATCTTTTTTTATACACAGTTTTTTGAAAGTTCCTTTCTTGTTTTACAATTCCTGATAAACCCACAAACACAGGTGTATTATTGCTTTTATAAAATAATATTATTTAAGAAAGAAATTACTTACCTTTCTTAAATAATAAGATGGTATAAAGGCATTTCTGCCTTGTTCTGCATTATGTTCACTATACTGATGTATATATTTGCAACTTACATTCCCACACTTACAGTATATCAGTGCAGGTAAAGTGATGGAGAAAACAGAATCTCACTTGTTGTTTGTTTATTTATTTATTTATTTGTCTGTTGAAAATTGACATTTACAGGGACAGCACAAAATATATGGAAAGTCAGGTATGTTTCTGTTTTAGTTTTGTAGAACCTACCTGATTTTTCTCATATTTTGATTTGGTCATTGGTATATGTCAAAAGAAAAGTCTAGCCGTTTAATGGTACTTCAGCAGCTGGAATTGTTTTCTGTTGGTATATACTCTATTTACAATGGGCACACTGGTTGGCCTGTCCAATCAGCATGCTTGCTTTTGAATAGTAATGAGCTGTTATTGTGTAATCACACTTTGAATATCTGCACAGTACAGGAGGTTAATAATATCAATGCTGCATAGAAATACAGTCAGTACAAAATAAGGTTTTAGTATATCATTGTTCATTCATCCCAACATTGATTATAGCAATAACCCATGCCTGGGTGTGGGTAATGTGGGATTTACCCACGGTTGGCGTGGTTTGGTCCCGAGGGACCAAACAAAGACAACCGTGGGTAAATCCCGCATTACCCACACCCAGAAGTGGGTTATTGCTATTATACTATGGCATTTTTTAAGAAAAGAAATTATTACTTTTCTTAAATAATGGCATTGTGTAATGCCTCTTTGCTGCCTTCCGCAGCTGTCTGGTATCCGCGGCAGTTCTGATGTACAGCGCATGCCTATGCAGTACATCAGAGCTGTGGCCAAAAGCAACGGAGAAAGCAAGATCTCCGTTGCTTTTTGCTGTTTCGCTATGTTAAATGGGTTTAACATAGCGAGACAGCTTTAAAATAAGCAACAGAGATGTCTGTTGCTTATTTTAAAGCTGTCTCGCCATGTTAAACCCATTTAACATAGCGAACAGTAAAAAGCAATGGAGATCTTGCTTTCTCCATTGCTTTTTAAACCTGTCTCGCTATGTTAAATGGGTTTAACATAGCGAGACAGCTTTAAAATAAGCAACGCAGATCTCTGTTGCTTATTTTAAAGCTGTCTCACTATGTTAAACCCATTTAACATAGTGAGACAGGTTTAAAAAAAAGCAACGGAGAAAGCAAGATCTCCGTTGCTTTTTACACATTGTGTCACTATGTTAAAGGAGTTTAACATAGCGAGACAGCTTTAAAAAAAGCAAAGGAGATCTCTGTTGCTTTTTTTAAACCTGTCTCACTATATTAAACTCTTTTAACATAGCGAGACAGTGTTTTAAAAGAGACTTATACTAATGGAAAAAGTCCGGGTGACCGGACCTTTTTCCATTAGTATAAGTCGATTTACAATGTGCATGCTGGCCAATCAGCGTGCACGTTTTGGAATATTAATGGGGGTTATGGTATAATGTTGTATAATTAACCATACTCTGCTTGTTTTACTTAAATGGTGTCAGACAAATATTACTTGCATGAGGAGATGGTTTGAAAATGAGTAGCTTTTCTATGTTTGACTTGAGGAAGGAGAAGATTTCAGTTTGCAATGGTGATTTTTGAAAGGTCATTTTGGCAACAACCTGCCCACAGTTTGATATATACAGAGTTAGTTCAATGTTTGTTAAACCTCTTAGAAGTAGCTACTCTTTCTAACTGTTAATCAGGGATCAAGGGGAAAAAGAATAGTGCTGTTGCAGGAGACTGAAGATAAGTCATGATGGCGTGTGGGTGCCCTGCCAGTTTTGTTCAGCCATTCCACCTTTTTAAGGACAGGTAGTATTCATAGGTATCAGAAAAATATACAAATCTGCTTGTTTTATTAAGTATTGTTGGTAAGTTGTTTGTGTTTTGTCTGGCATTTAATGCAATAACTGGAAAAGGTTATGGAGGCTTGTGATAATTGTGATATGAAATTGGCCATCAAGAGATAAAATTGTATAATGCATACAGCACATTCTTAAAGAGCACTAGAATTAAAAGTTCCAGTCTGTGAGAGTAAGTTGGTAGTCTTTCGGCTTTTCCCGGTTAGGGGTTGCCACAGCAGAACTCCGGTCTGCTAATGATTGGCAGTAGGTTTTTACGTGCTGGCTTGACGGGCCTAACACACAACCTTCAATGAAGGAACGCCCATTCACGCATGTCAACACACAGAAGACGCTGTAACTGAGAAACAAATGGGCAACATCTAACTGTGAGGCGACAATGCTACCGCAGCACCACCACAGTTGAGAGTAAGTTGGTAGTAAAGATGTTAAAACTGTCATTATATATGCCTGTCATGGTCCACTGTAATGGACCATCACCAAAACCTGTTTTGATGTGTTTGATAGATACACTTTTGAAAGCTGCATTTATGTCTATAAATGCATTCTCTGTAAGTAACCCTTGCTCCATACCAGAATAAATTGGGTTCTGTAACTTCGTAGGTGATAAGGAATTTATTCAAACCTTTACAACAGTGCTGGGAGTGAGCAAAGGTGATACACTAGCTTTCAAAGTATGTGCTGCTTCTAAAGGAGCATTTCACTTATTAGTTAGCCATGATTTATTATATGCCAGAACACACACACACACACACACACACACACACACACACACACACACACACACACACACACACACACACACACACACACACACACACACACTCACACACACACACACACACACACACACACACACACACACACACACACACACACACACACACTGCAAATGCACATGCAGAATTGTCATTCATTTATCAAACTGTAGTATGCCTGTGGCTTCATATAGCAATGTCAGTAGTGCATCTCCACTTCATCAGCACCTACTGACCCAGCAGAAGTTCCCCCTAGCAGAATGAAATTTCCAGTAGTAAGACAATTTAAATACTCACAATGCTATGCCCAACGGAATTACTTACGATAGATAGTGGTGTGTGGGCTACAACAGTGTTGGTTATGTACTGCTTTTTATTACATGTATGAAAGCATGTTTTGTTGACCTTCATTATGTATGCTGCTTCTTTTAGAAGTGTGTCATAGCTGGTTTAGATTTATGGTCTGTAATCATAAAATATGTTGGAATAATTTGTAATGAAAAGGGAAGAATGGAGTCATCATTCAGCCTGGTCTTATGATGAAACTGGCAACTATCTAGGCAGATAATAAAAATACAATGAATTAGCCTGAGTTATTAAAGGATCCATAAAAAAGAATATTATTTTTATATATATATATATATATATATATATATATATATATATATATATATATATATATATATATAAGCCTGAAACACTATAAGCCTGAAAATCAAAATCCTGAAACCAAAAGCCTGAAAACTCAAAATCCTGAAAACACAAAATAGACATACTGACGTCATTGTGGCTTTGCTATTGTTAGCCCTGTGGTGTTAGGTCATGCATTGGGTTCAGGTAAGTGTGCGGTTGGTTTTATGTTAGGGTTAGGGGCGGTATAAGTTAGTTAGGGTTAGGGCGCAGGTTAGGCATGTATGCAATAGTGACAAAAATTAGGGTTAGGGGCGGTTTAAGTGAGTTAGTATTAGGGCGCGGGTTAGGTGAGTGTGCGATAGTGACGGACCTTAGGGTTAGGGTTAGGGTTAAGGTCAGTTGGTAGATATTAGTGTGTGTTGTATTGGCATATTAGCATTATTTGTGTTTTCAGGATTTTGAGTTTCAGGATTTTGGGTTTTCAGGATTTTGAGTTTTCAGGCTTTTGGTTTCAGGATTTTGATTTTCAGGCTTATAGTGTTTCAGGCTTCTGATAGGGAACTATGTATATATATATATATATATATATATATATATATATATATATATAGCCCATGAAACCCTGTTATCTTAAAATATGCTCAATAGCTATTCATTTTAATGTTGTTGTGGTCTTAAACGTGGCCAGCTGTAGAAACATAGATAATATCGATAACACAGTACAACATAATTAATACATCATGCTGAGAACAGCACATTTTTAAAACAGCAGTAATAACAACAGCACACTTAACAGTCAACATCTAGTCAAGCTTAAAATAATGCATATAATTGTGGTTGACACAATGGCATCACAAGTCAGAAATTGGCCCAAAATCAGGTAAACATTTTAAATATTGCTATATGTTACATAAAAAGATAATAGAGCAACATATTTTGCCTCCATATGCATTTCTGAAAAATAAGGGCGAAACTCTTATACGTGACATCATTAACTGACTGTAATCCTCAGTGATGTACCAGAAAATAAGAAGTTTTGAGGGACAGGACAAAAATATGACGAAGACTAGGAGATTGTTTGTGTCTTTCGGCTTTTCCCTGTTAGGGGTCGCTACAGCAGAACTCCGGTCTGCTAATGATTGGCAGTAGATTTTTTATGTACCTAGTTGCCAGCTCTGACGCACAACCTTCAACGAAGGTACGCCCATTCACACATGCCTCCACACAGAAGACGCTCTAGCTGAGAATCGAACCGAACAGCATCTTACTGTGAGGCGACAACGCTACTGCAGCACCTCCACCGCAGTATGAGGCAGACTAGGAGATATTCTACAAAAATATGAACAGTGGATAGGTACAGACAGAATCACCCCCACTGAACTGAAAAAAAGTTCTACCAGCTGGCAATAATTTTAAATGGAAAAATAAAGCAATATGCAAGCAGTCCATTAGTATTTTACAAGTAAACACAGACACACATAGACACACACAGGCACACTCACGCACACAGTAAAGTCTTTAAGGTCCCTTATGCTGTATGAGAGAAACCACTGGATTCTAATACTCATACTTCTCAAAGTACTCAAAGGTCAAAAATGTTCTGTTCTCTGTACCTGATAAACCGAGACCATATAATACCACCCCTCCCAGAAAAAGGATCTGCAGTAAATTGCTGCATTGCTTTCATGTAAATCTTAACTGAAAACAACTAGATCAAACCTGTAGAATCAAATTCCCCATTTTAAAGAAAGCATCAAGCAAAACTTATTCCAAAATCTTTGCTAATGGATCTAAACTAGCTGAGTGAAAAAAGCATTTACTATGAAACAGTACAAATATTAATTATGATCATATAAAGTATGCCTACATCATTGGCACATCATCATTTTTCCAAGAAATACCTGAAATCTGAGAAGTTTGCACTATTTGGGAAAAATTAAATCAAAGTTTGCAAAGACACACAGAATACAGGCATATAAAAAATACATCAACACCTTAATTCACTTAAATCAATACCTCTAACCCAATTGTCCTCTTACATGTAAAGAAAAAAATATATAAACAAAAAAATGAAAAAAAAACACATCCTGCTTTTCCTTCTTGCATTATGTAAAACGTAGTCTCATATACTGCCTATAGAAAGTATACATGTAACCCTGCAAAAACAAATTGCCAAAACAAATCAAGCCCCAGTAATGCTACAGTAGCATAGATTGACAAGGTCCTGACTATAGGTCAGGTGGCTTGAATTTAATTATAAGCAAGGGCGCTTGACAGGACTAACTGTGGAGGCTGGGCTTGTCCATCCCTGGGAGGTGTCAGAGCAGAACACATATTGCTACAACCATTCAAAGGAGAGGTAGTATATTTCGTGCATCAAAATCTACAAAGCTGGACCAAGAACAAACAGCCAGAATCAATCAAAAGTGTTATTATAGTAACAAAAAAAAAAAAAAAAAAACAATGAATGAAACAAGGCTTTCTCTTTCAATGATCATTTTAGAATGACCACCAGTACTTTAACAGGAGAAACCTTAGACATTGTTCCAGATGCAGAAAGATTTGCTGCATCATGATAAATGAATTTGCTTGAAAAGCACACACAGGGTTTGTGAATTCAGAAAACTAGTATATGTTAATGCATATATATTATATTTTAAAAATGAGCATTTCCATGTATGCTAATGAGGCATTGTGAGATGGTGCATTGATTCCACCCAACAGACCAGCGACTGCAGTATATTTGAACCCAGCCGGATGCGTGTGCTCAGACTGAGGGAATCACTGAGTAATGTTAGGGATTGCCGCATCATTAGTGAATGCTGATCTGCAAAAAACTCTTATTGTTTACATGTCTGATGGTGTGCAGTGTTACCCCAATAAGTGTAGAGTCATACAATCACACTTAACATTTCACAGACTCCATCACACTGACATTTTAGATTGGTACTGTATGGACAGGGTCATCAACCAAGAAACACTGGACATGTGTAAGCCTCATCTCCAGCCCCATGGGAGTTGTGCAGTACCTATCTCAGTGGATACCAAAGTATGTGTGAATTTACATAAATTAGCTACTGCAACCTTTCAGTGACCCAGTGGGGACATAATGGAGATATCTCAGACATCTGGCTCAAGAATATTCCATCATTTTCTGAATGCCAAGCTTGAGCATATGGGGAAGCATATGGGATTTCCACACATATTGCTCAACCATTCCATAGTGCTAGCTCTGGATAGAGATTTACAAATGACTACAGTAAAACACCATATCCTGCAAAAGTGTGGCCTATCAACAGAAGTATACAGGAAACTGAGGTGTACAAATATTATCATTAAAAAGTAAATCTTTTAACTGCATACCTTGCACAGATAGCCATGCAGAGGGAATCCCTGATCTCCCTGTGGACCGTACATCAGGCAGTTTTAATCAGTTGGGCAGTGACTAAGGGGTTTAAAAAAGTAAATATTTTAACTGCATACCTTGCACAGATAACCATGCAGTGGGAATCCCTGATCTCCTTGTGGACCATACATCAGGCAGTTTTAATCAGCTGGGCAGTGACTAAGGGGATAAGCAGACTTAAAGGCAGTCTTAGACAAAAAAGAGGTTTACATACCTGGGGCATCTCCAATATGCTCAAGATCTGGCTCATCAGACAGTACCACACTGTGGGATGCTGGGGGTGTCACTGTCACTTACTCATCCATCATGAGGTGTGGTTCAGATGACATCCCAAGAAGTCAACATATGGTCCCATGCCAGTTAGACAGTTCTTAGTTCAGTGGCATGTGTTATGTCAGTGGCCCTTTGATGCACCATTTCATAACTACAGGTCTGGCCATCAACCATATTAATGTTCACCACCAAATGTTGCCAGTCAGCAACATCTGTGCCAACAGCCATGGAGACAGATGGTCTGGGGTAGCACCTCATTCTTCACATTGGACAACTATAATTTTGTTTGTATTTCTGCAGAGTCTGTATTTTGTTTCCACTTCCTCTGTTATTTTAGGCATAGCTGCACATGTATGAAAAGCAATGGTAGTAATGTCTTTTTATATGAGAGGCCCTGAAAAATCTGTACACCACCAATCTCCGTCTTACCCTTAAAGAGTGTCATTTGAATGTCTGACAGTTATAAATCTCAGTCCATACTCACCATAACCTTGCACTACCCCTCTAAATACACCTTCCTAAAATACTAAAAGCACTAGCCAACTATTTCATATTATATCAACAACTACAATAACAGTTTAAAATAGCAGTACTTGACAAAATGAAATCATAAAAAGTTAGCACTTACTTGAACAAGCAGAGATTTAGTTTTCCTTAGCAATTACTCATAGGTTCTGTTGTTTCAAATTCACAAATTGCTATTTATTGAGTTCTTCTAAAATGAAACTTTCTCTTTGCTTTCCTTCAAACTTATACGACACAAGTTCACATGACTGGGCATGATGATTATGCTAATTAGAGCAGAACTTGATACTGTTTCTGAACTGATTAAAAGGCACTTTGAGATAATCTGCTAAACATTATGCTCTGTTGTAATAAATGCCACACTCATATCTGGGTCTCCTGGTGTAGCGCTCTAAAAGATTGGTTCACACCATGCCTCAAAGGGGAGATTTTTAATTCCACATATAACCTTATGGGAAAGGTAGTGCCTGTTTTCTTAACAGTATGCACAGGGATACAGGATTGCAATGTTTCACACCTTTAAATGCCATTATTATTAAAAACTTACATGATACAGTGCCTACATTAGCCTGTTCCACCATCTCATGTGCAAATAAGCTCTCAACTGTGCATGTCATTGTGCTGCAGATAGTATTATGAGAAATATTTTGGCTGTGAATTTTTTGCCATTTTTTTTCCCCTGGTATTCTTCATAATTAGACATCACGGCTAGAGAAGTGCAGTTTAGTGCTCCTTTTAGAGCAAAGAGGTGGTGTGTGGAGGAGACAAAATTCTTTCTCCACTTTCTTCATAAGGACTAAAGCCAGAAACTACTGAAAAAGGGCAATCTTGTGGCTCAACATAAGGCTGAAGCCTGAAATAGTTTAACCCAGTCTGTCACTCATGATGCTGGAATCTCACACATGGGGGAACAATGCATCTCATACGAGGAAACAATGCATCTCACACATGAGTAACAATGCATCTCACATATGAGGGAACAATGCCACCATCATCATTGTGATATCAGTATACAGTCAATGAAACAAAGTAAAATGCAACATAACTCCAGGCCAAGGCAAAAGTACAAAGCAGATAAAAATAGTTAAAAACAATGCCAAGACCCAAGTAGGCAGAAGCACAAAAACTTTAATAAAACAAAACAAAAGGTAAGCACTTTCACGGTTCAAACCCGCTTCTTCAGACAACAACAGGGTAACAAAGTCTTAGAATTTAAAAACGACAACATCCAATCAAAAAGCAGTATCCATTAAATCAATTAATTATTAAAATAAACACTTAAAAAAGCAGCACTTACTAGTGTTTAAATGGTACCTGTCCATTTAAACACTAGTAAGTGCTGCTTAGTATGTTGTTGTCTGAAGAAGCGGGCTTCAACTGTGAAAGCACTTACCTTTTTGTTTTGTTTTATTAAAACTTTTGCGCTTCTGCCTACTTGGGTTTTGGCATACAGTCAATGAAGTCTGCCCCCCTCCGCACTACATATGTGGCTAGTATTAACCAAAGAAAACTGGGAAACAAGGGAAAACAAATAAACAAAAGTGCCTACAAACAATTAAATTAACTACTCGGTATACAGTCACTGAACTTTGCCCCCCGCACTACATCCATGCCTAGTATTAACCAAAGAAAACCGGGAAACAAGGAAAAAGAAATAAGTGAGAGTGCCTGCAAATAAGTGAATGTAGGTCTACACATGGTAATTGGCTTATAGCAAACTATAGCTTTTACTTGTGACAGACTATCATTTCTATAGTGGTGCTTAGTCATGTTATTGTAACAGGTGAACACTCCACCAGAGACAACAGCTGCTGCTTCTCTGTTCTCCCTTAGGCCTCCCCCTTTGCACATTTTAGTTACTTAAGCTTGTTACCTGTATTTATTTCTCTACTTGGGCTCTCAGTTAATGAACCTAAGCATTTAGCTAAAGCTAAAGCCCTTTAGTGTATAGCTTTTGTTTTACTGATGGTTATAATTGGAAATTGCATAGACTATAGACAGACATCACAAGGGCTATATGAGTGGAAGAACTTACCTCTTGTCCCATTGTAACTGATATGTTTTTTCTTGGACTTGCATTATGGATAGAGGTTCTACCAGTAATTTCTATCTATTAACTTCCTGCCTAAGTTTGTATAGTCCCTCCCCCCTCGTATGAATGCCCGTGACAAGTTGAACCAAATTTATAAAAGGTACTGGCATCATTTTTAAAATCAATGCAACTGTCCATTTCACTCGGCGTTTTGCACCCTTAATGTAGGTGTTCAGTTCTGAGTAAGTACTTTTCTGTACTTAACCTATTTTCTATAAGGCTGTAGTTTACTGAAAAATCAGTTCTGATGTATTAAATGCTGTAACTAATGTTAGAACTCAATTCTGGGAATTAGAAAACTCAAGTAGGAGCTGTATTTTACTGTGTATTCAGTTATGATGTATTAAATGCTGTAACTAACATTAGAACTCAGTTCTTTGAAGTATAAAACTCAAGAAGTTGCCTCCAGAGTTGTGCGACTAGTTACTGTGAGATTTGTTGCCATACATTATAAACTTTGATTCTGTTTTTGTATCTAACTTGACACTTTAGACAACTGAAATGATGATTAGTGGCAGTTTCAACAAAAGTTTAGTCCATTAATCTCCTTCAGAGTTTTACTACTAAGTTTTGTGATTTGTGTACTCATAAACTGCAACCTATGCTTAACATGCTAGCTTATGAAACTGCATAGAAAGTTTGTTCAGTCTGGTGACTAATTTCATGATAATACTATTATTCACGCAGGATGCCTATCCAGTTTATATTGCTGATTGCTTAATTCCTCTAACTGCTTCTCCAGTTCCTTTTTAGTGACTACTCAGTATACAATCAGTGAACTCTGCTCCCCCCTTGCACTATATCCATGCCTAGTATTAACCAAAGAAAACCAGGAAGCAAGTTAAACAAATATGTGTGACTGCCTGTAAACAAGTGAATGTAGGTCTACACATAGTATTTAGCTTTTAGCAAACTATAACTTTTACTTGTGACAAACTATCATTTCTATAGTGGTGCTCAACCATGTTATTGTAACAGGTTAACACACCACCAGGAATGACAGCTGCTACATCTCTGATCTCCCTTAGGCCTCCCCCCTTTTTACATTGTAGTCCCTTAAGCTTGTTACATGTATTTTCTCTACTCAGACCCTCAGTTAATGTACCTAAGCATTTATCTAAAGTGCTGCAGTGTATACCTTTTGTTTTATTAATGGTTATAACTGGAAATTGCGTAGACTATAGAGAGACATCAAAAGGCTTACATGAGTAGAAGAACTTACCCCTTGCCCCATTGTAACTGATACTTTTTTCTTGGACTTGCACTATGAAAAGAGCTCTACCCTCTCCACTCCCCTACCCTACCCCATTCCCACCCACCTCTACTTCTTCTAGAGTTATACACCATAGACACTCCCATTCCTTAACATGGACAAATCAAATCCCTCTTATGTATTCTGGCCATTTAACCCCTGCCATCCTACCTTTATCTTCCTTACCTCTCCATACCTTCAACACAACTCTTCATAATGCCTGGCTACTTCCTCTTAATACCATTCACCCACATTTCATAGTAACTACAACCTCTTCACTTAAAGATACCTACCAACCCTACTACCCACACTAACATATAATAGTCTTTACACCTTCCAGCTCCATTCATTTCTTTATAATTTATGACAGATCCTATAGATCAAAACAAGAAACTTACAGATAATCACAGTAAAGTTAAGCTATCACATCTTAGCTGCTTCCACCTTCCTCATCTAAATACCTACTCCTTACAATCCCATCTTCTTCAACTGCATTCCTACACCTCACACTGAATTAAAGTTGCTTAGTTTACTATCACAACCTCTAGCTAATAGATAATCAGATTATATATAACCACTCTTTTATTAACAAAACTTGATAACTACTGTGATAATTCAGAGAAAGAATGGTACTGCCATCAATCCTGCTAAAAACTTGAAACTTGAAAACTTTTAATAAAAATAAAACAATGATAAAATAAAACACACTGGCTCATAAACCAGATAAGCACTTTCAGTGTAATACCTTTTTCAAATCCTAAATGGTAGCCAGTAAAACTTCATGTTAAATACCTTCATTCTCTGGTATTCACTCATTCAAAGATACTTAGTAGCCATAGCAACATATACACCCTTTCAATTAGGTTATTTAGAGTGCTGAAGAGGTTTTCCTTTTAGTGCATGTTTTAAAGGAACAAATGCATTCAGACCTGGTGGCTGATCTGAACGCAAGTTCATTATCCACTTAATTTCTATAATTTCTTTTCGATTTACTAAATCACCACCTCTTAATGTTTCATGGAGCCTAGTTAGTTTCATAAACTTAAAAGAATGGCTACCATTTGCACTAATGTGCATATAAAGTGAATTGCTAGTAACTTTATTTCTTATGTCGGATAAGTGTTTTAGGATACGTTCTTTAAACATTTGGTTTGTTTTTCCTATGTAGTATCAGTTGCAAGACTTTTCTTCTGTGTGCCAAGATGAGCAGCATGCCATTGCAGAAACAAATGGAACATCAGGTGAACATCTTGGCAAAACCCTTCATACTAGTTTATCTTTCAACTTCATTGCTCAAGAATTAGGGGCAAAGCCAAAAGTAATAGTAGGGGCAAAGGCTCAAAATCTGGGACAATTTTCAAATGTTACACTAATTCACCTAGAAACTTAACAGAAGAGCAGATTCTGCATCAGCATGCATTTTCTGAAAAATAAGAATATAAGCCACTAATGCCTGACATTTTTGCCTGTTTGTAATCCTTAGTGATTTATCAGAAAATGAAAAATGTTATGATGGACAGGACAAAATATGAAGCAAAAACAGGGACATTCTTCAAAATCAGTTGCAGTTAAAATGTATGGAAATATACCAGCAACAGGACTCAGGGATGAGAGCCGAGGGAAGAACGCATGGCAGCAGTACTGTAGCAGAGGCAGAAGTGGGCACAATGCATGAGGTGGAGTCTAGTGCATGGCCATATACCACAACACTGACAACAAGGAAAACATATACATGCATTATTGTTTCCATGCTATTATAGCAGTGCATTAATTAGTTATGCTATGCATCAAACATCACCATATCCACATAGCTTAATGATGGGCAGGCCACAATCATCATCAGTTACACAGGTTAGGGAATCATTTGTCAGGTGACTGCAGCACTATGAGATGGGGTAATATTGTAGGATATGAACAGAGTCACCACATACTCCATGAGGTTGTGATAAGTCTGAGATCACACCCTTCAGTGGTGTGGTCACCCTACCACAATGAAGACATTGGCAATGTCCACTGTCTTTTCTTGTGGTACCAAAGTTTGGTGCATTCAGAGACAGAGAAGGATTAGAACTATGGAACTATAAGTCACTAGTCTGATAGGGTATAGATTGTGCTGCTTCTAATGAGCATCATTGCTCACAGATTGTTTCAAACATAAAAGCTGTGAAAATAGACTGCATGCCCAGAGCTAACAGGTAATGTAGAACTGTGGAAATGTGCATGTCCAGCCTAATGAGGCAGCACAGATTTTGAGCCAAAGAAGCTCATTGATCACAACCTGGCTGATGCCTTTGCTTTGATCAGGCCTGGCAGACTGTGTGCCTAGAATCGACAGAGATGGTATTTCACCAATGGTCAATGGTCTTGGTTTTTAACCATTGACATCAAAGATTTGTACACCATGATACCACAACAACTAGGTACCCATTGGGTTTGGGAATTTATGCATGAAAGGGGGTTGGATGATAACATGATTTATTTGATTGAGACTCTGTTAGGAATTGTTTTGAATAACAATTTTATACTATTTAATGGGCAAATTTTCTTACAAAAATCTGGGGTTGCAATGGGTTCACTCTGTGGTGGCAGTTTTGCCAATTGTGTTCTGGCGTACTGGGAGAGGACATTTTTGTTCCTTAATGACTGTTTTGTGAAGAACGTGGCCTGGTACACTAGGTACCAGGATGATATGTTCTTAATTTGGAAAGCACCACCCTCTGAAGTCCCATTGTTTATAGAAAGTATCACTAGTATGACTGATTTTTTGGAATTTACGTATAATTTACAGGAGACAAGTATTACCTATTTGGACATCCTTTTGATTAAGGACACAGTTAATTTGAGATATAAGGGTGTCATCTACAGGAAGCCTACATATTCAAATGCCTTCCTTCATTTTACGAGCTGCCACCCTAGCCATCAAAAGAAGGCGGTAGTTAAAGGGCAAATGGTTAGGGCGGCAAGGATGGTTTCTGATACTGATGACTTTCTGGCTGAATGTGAACATTTGTGTGAAATGTTTACCAATAGAGGATACCCTTATTCAATGGTTTTGGACATTAAGTCCGAGGTAATGCATAAAAGGAATTCTGTTTTTTTTAAACCTATCCTTTCAGGGGTTAGTGGTAGCCTTATAGATGACTCTAAAGGACACCAAGATGTTCACGACAATAACAAGAGTAAAGTTTCCTTTGGAATCAGTTTCAGTGTAGACCACTTTGAGATAAGGAAACTGTTTAATAAAAATTGGGCTTTGATAATGGAGGACATGAGTTTAAGTAGCAAATTAGGTGATGCCCCAAAAATTATTTTTAGAAAAGGACACAACTTGAAAACTATGCTTGAGGTAAAATCGCGGTCTTGTAGTACTAGATCCTTTGGCATGAGCAAATGTGGGGCATGTAGACAATGCAAGTACATATGTACTGACCCTAAAGTTAAAATTATAAATCAGATGTTTAACATTAAAGGGAAATTTAATTGTGAGACCAATGGGGTGGTTTATGTGGCTTTATGTCAGAAATGCACTGCTTTTTACATAGGTAAGACTGAGAGGAAGTTAAAGCAGCGCATTTATGAACACACATACGCTATTAGTAGGCACGACTTGAACAACGCCCTTGCAAGGCACATTAGTGATCGCTGTTTTAAATTCACCATCCTTAGTAAATCAGTAGTTGACACTAGGGGTGGTCCGTGGCAGGCCCTCTTAGAAATGGATGAGTTGGCTTGGCAAGTTCGTACTTGTGCCTACATGTACCCTGGTTTAAACGGCCATGTTTCAATTAGTTGTGTTTAAAAATTTCTTTCCATGAAAAGGTGACATAATGCCTGCTTTCATTCAAGTTCTGAATCTTTTGGTATATAGTTACAAAGTTTACATTTCTAGTATTATTCACTTTTTATTTATTTATTATTTTTTATTTTGTATTTATATTTACATGTTTATTTATAAATATTTTTTTTATTTGTGGTTTAAATGTATAGATTTGTTTTATTGAAATGCAGTAATGTTTTTAAGTATGTAGCGTAATTTTAGCTACATAGAAGTGTTTTAGCTGAAGTTGTGAGCCTCTGGTATTTATTTACTAGTATTAATATTCTTTTGGAACATAACACTACTGTTGTTTGGTTTTTTAAGAGATGCACCTTTAAGTAATTACGTTTAAATTGATTAATTAGCTCTTGTATATATAATAGCAGTTAGATGTGTGCTTTTTTTCCTTGTCTGAAGAAGGAGAGACACTGTGCCCTACGAAAGCTTGTGCTAATAAAATTAGTTTTTGGGATTGCGCTTCCAAGCTCGTTTTTGTTTTTTCTTATTTCACCAATGGTCTGTGAGGCTATTTTACTCAGTGTCAGCTATGCACCATCCAAGACTATAGTTAAACAGTTCAACCTCATCCTATTCATAGAGGTTTTGCATGATAATTAGACAATAGCTATTATGATTCCCATCTAAGGAACTGGCTACTCATAAGACAATCAACCTACCAGTCTTATATGCAAAATTATAGAACATGTAATAACAGAACACATTAACACTAACATAATCAACTTTAACTGATCAATTCCCTCTAAGTTCTGTTTTATGAAAGGCCAAATCCTATCTCAGGAACCTAATAAACTTCTTTAAAAAGGTTACTGAGGCAGTGGACAGTGAGCACACTGTATACACTTGTTAACTCCCATGTCTGTATTACTGAAAATTAGATGCTCTTTTTTCCACTAGATTGTAAACTATCTATCCAAAAGATCCAAAGTTCTTAAAGTAGCTGGTAACGTCTCTGAATGTACAACTATAACTAGTGTGTTATCACATGTATCAGTTCTGGGCCTTATCTTCTTCTTCTTCTTCTTTTTTAGTTTGCAGACATCCAGGTCATATACCTTGTGTACTGAAAATGGTCTCAAGCTAAATACAAAAAAGTGCAGCATAGTATTACTGCATTTGGCAAAAATGCTGCTCTCATCTTATATGCTATAAATGGAACTCCTCTTCTGACATAAATGGTCATATGATTGTCATAAGAGACTATACTATCATCATGGCTTCAGCATAGGTTCATGAGTATGTACTAGGCTCTCTGCCCTTGTGGGACATTTTAAGCCTAGCCAATTTCCCTTTTTGTTTTTGAAATAACCTATTCCATTTGGTTATAGATTGACCTTACCCATCCCATAGTCAAAAATTATATATCACTCCTCTATGAGAATAACTGTGATCATTCTGTAGATAATTTGAGGGGACCCATGTATGGGATAATGCATTTATGAGCTGCCTTTGTCTGTTAGTAGTACAGGGGTCAGTCTTGGGGTAAATGTTCTGTTTCCTATCCATAGATCCAAGATCAGCTTGAATATGGACAAACATAAACTTAATTTTATGCAGATGGGGTGTCTGTTCCACAGCAGTGGTGTTTGTGTGAGATATGCCTGTCCCTCCAAACTTTCCTGTTCATGTTGCAGAAGATGGCTAGATCCCTAGACTGAGTATTTCTGATGCCATTTCAGTTGCTGATGTGTAGTAAATCCATCAGTAATGGGTGGGACGATGCTTGTATGGCAGACACAGGTCACCTCTTAGCAGTCTGTAGCATACTGAGTATATTGACAGGGCTTTGAGTCAGTCCAAGTAGGACATGTTGTTTAGGCCTTGTGTCCTTTTATTAAGGTATCTTTGTGAACACTGCAGTTGGTGCATGTGTCTGGACAGAAACTTGCCAAAGGGGACATTATATTCAATGACTGATTGATGCGGGTTGAGTAGAGAGGGACAATGACATCCCTAGATATATACTCCATTCCTTTTTTTATCAGCTGTGCAATATAGGAAGGCATTCTTGCAACTATAGGTACTTGTTGATCAAAAGTTAGATCACTGTCCACATACGTTCCCAAATCCAAACCAACTGTGTCAACTTTTACGGACATATTGTCAATGTGGTAGTTCCCTGGGGTAGACAATGGCACAAAGAATTCAATAATGCAGTTTTTTTGTTTGTTTTGCATTTAGTTCTAGTTCATGCTGTAGTGGTGCAGTGTTAGTATTGTCACCTCAGAGCAAGAGGTTCTCCAGTTTGATTCTAGGCTGAGGTTCCTTCTGTGCAGAGTCTGCATGTCCGCCTTGTGGTCATATGGGTTTCCTCTGGGTGCTCCGGTTTCCTCCCATATTCCAAAGACATGCAGTAGGTGAGTTGGATACTCTAAATTGGCTGTAGGTGAGAGTGTATGCTCGGATGAGTGGTGTGAATGAACTACAGTGGAAGAGCTAGTCACCTAGTGCAGTAAACCTTGGCTTGAGATGGTTTTCACTGTGGAAGCGACACCCCGACCCCATGTGCAAAATGGGAACAAGAGGTTGAGGGTGGATGGATGGATTCCAGTTCATGATTATGACACCAGTTCTTCAGCTGAAACAAATCTTCCTGCAGAATGACTAAATCATTGGGAGATTCAGTGACTGCTCCTAGCTTACAGTCATCTGTAAACTTAGTCAGAGCTCAGAGTAGAAGTAAAGAGCATAGTCAGAAAATTCTTTCACCTGGCATAACCTCAAAATATAAGGAAGTCATTATACTGTTGTAATATTCTGTTGGCAGACCCTTTGTTGATTGCAAAGCCCCATCTGCTATTTACAAAACCAAGCATACCACTCAACTGAAAACACCGAAATACTTTGAACAAGAAAATTAAGGACCTCAAATCTTTCAAGTATCCTCATAGGTTAGAATACCTCTCCATTTGGGGATTCAGTGACTGCTCCTAGCTTGCAGTCATCTGCAAGCTTAGCCAGTCAGAGCTCTATGTTATTAGCTTCTACTTCAGGAAAGAAGATGCCAAACAATTGAGGCAATGACCATCGTCAGAAAGCTCTTCCATCTGGCATAGTTCATTTCCAAGGATGTATCCTCAAAGATACAAGGAAGTCACTATACCATTGTAATCTTTTGGTGACAGACCCATTGTTGAATACAAAGCCATATCTGCTATTTAAAAAAACAAGCATATCATTCAAATGAAAACACCCCAAAGACCTCTACCAAGAAAATGAAAAGCCTAAAATCCTTCAAGTATTCTCACAGATTAGCACACCTCTCCTGATATTCATCGGTCTGTGTTGTCAACGTTGATCTTTGTCTTGCTTTTTGATGATGAAAGATCTAATACTATTTGACCACCTATTTCTCTGCAAAACAGTGGCTGCAGAATTGCCTACACTGAACACTGACATGTTCACCAAGAAATAAACAAGATTTGCTAGAGAGATTTTTTCCTAATGCAATGTACTCCTAGCATATGGAATACATTACCACTATAGCCCAAAATACCACCTTGGCTGCTGTTAAGGTTTGTCTTCATTACTGAATAGGTTGATACAAATTTATTTCAGTGTTAACATGTATGGCTCAACTGAGTTTAGGAGCTGAGCACCATTAAATGCTCAAAAGGGGTAGAAAGAGCTTTTTATTGTGTCTTTATGCATGGCTAGGCGTCATATGGTTAATTTGATAACATGCCTAGTATTGTTCCCATGTTGCTATTATCAAGTGTTACAGCCATGGTCATGAATGTCATTCTATGAAGTCAGATCAGATGAAGGTTGCAAGATGTATCATGGGGATTTGTACAGAGATAACATATGTCAGTGTGTCATCTGACAATGCTACTTGCATGTTGCCGTCATTATTAGCTATGGAAGTTATTGCATTTGCATATCAAAAATGCCTGAAAGGACAGATATATAGACTGGCATTGGTCAAGCTTTACCTTAAAACATGCGGTGCAGCATGGTATGCTGTACTGTAATGGATATTACTTACATGGAGCTTCTTCTACTGTCACATGGGTGAGTTGTACAGCATAGTTCCCACATCCAAGCTATCTCATATATGAAGGACTATTTCCTGTTGCCAGTGGGTTAAACCATGAAATCCTCATCTTCATGAGCCACTTCATTGCTGATAGCCCATACCTGCAGCTGCTTTGCATGTTGCAATTTCCCATGCCATTTCCAAGCAACTGTTCAAAAAATGCATTGCAGAGATCTGTTACATCTGCACATAGCATTCATATCCAGCATCAGAACATGCCAGATCTGACATCTTTAATGCTTGTTTGTGACACCCTTGACCAGGATACATGTCACATGTGTTGACGGCCTACACTAAAACTTCACTCTGAGAGTAATTTAACTTTTTTTAGGCATTGATTGCCTTAAATTACCATGCCAGTACATGTAAGTCAGTGTGTAAAACATGTCAATCAGTGGGTATGTATGGTATGCTGTGGAATCCCTATACCTACGACCATAGCCCCTCCAAACCTTTATGTAACTGGTACCAACTGCAGTTAGTGTAATGCACAGGTCCCCATTTTATGTACCTTTGCCATAGCCACAACTTCCTTTTTTAATGCAACTCTTTATCAGTTCAGCTAATAGTATGCACAGTCTCCCCCTCCATTATATTTTACCCATAGCCACAGTGTCCCCTATTTATTGCATGTGTTTATCAACCTGAGTTAGTGCTATGCATAGAGGACTCACTATTTACATACTATGGCTATTCCTCAACATATGGTCTTGGTAACCCATGTTCCTTGTGACATGTTCTTCACATGGTTTTCACTGTATGCAGTTTCAACCTCACAACAGCCATTTTGTGCCATAATGCCATTGTGCTGGTAGCAGAAGGTCAGTATGGAGAACTAGGGGAGTGGCACACAGCAGCAATAGTTGCTCAGATGAGGCTGAATCAAGTGCAGTCCATTACAGCAATGGCAAAGTGAAGGCATCTAACCCACAACTGTGGGCTATACCAAACTCAACAAAGAATAAAGTTATATATGTTCCCTCATGCCCAGACAATCGCAGAAGTGCATGGAGTAGCTGACCTGAGCATCTGTCATCACCATGCCCACACAGGTTATGGAGTGGGCAGAGTACAGGCATCAACACTTGCACAGGTTGAGGGAACACAGTGACAGACACCTGCAGCAGTATGAGTTTGGGTAGGCTCATGGAAGGTGAAAATAGTAACCATGTAATTTCAGGCTCTGTATGATCACATCCTCCACTGGTGATGTCAAATTGCCACAAGTGATACTTACCAGTTTTTAATGTGCTATTGTGCAGTCTAAGGGCTTGAGGTATCCTGTAACAGGGAATATGTAAAAATATAAAACCATGAATTTCAACTCTGATAGGGTAAACTGTGTGCTGACTCTGATGAGTGCTATTGCTAATGAACTGATTAAAGGCCATGACTGTCGGTGACAGGGTGTGTGCCTACAGGCAAAAGGGAAGAGCTAGAACTGTGGGAATATGCAAGTGTTGACTGATGGACCCTCCTAGTTGTTGAGCTAGAGGAGCTGTGTGGTTAAAGGAAATTGAGATACCATTTCATCAATGATCTGTGCCATCTAACTTGGGACAGTCTGTGGACTACCTCCCAATATCTAGACCTTCAAGGAGCAACAGAAGGTATGGCCTGGGGAGACAGACCAGATAGTAGTTGTAATGTGTACCATGCAGACACATGTGGCACTAACTTTTGCCATCAGTGATCGTAGCTGCATTTTGTGCTTCCTGTCTCTATAGCTCATGTTATTGTGCAGTTGGTGCACATCATCTTACAAGCACAGTCACAATATCCACAATCGCGGGGATTGCAGATGATTGTGCCTTAATTGATGACATGTACATCTGCTATGACAAGTGCTATAGCCATGTTAATGATGGTCCTGGAGTTACAGTGGTGCCTAAACCTTGTATCTATCACATATGATGAGCACATGCACGTCAATGGTGGTGCATGTTTTGGATACTGGATGTACTGGGGCATAGATAAAGCTTGTGAGAAACTCTCAGGTACAAGATGTTTGTCATGCCCTGTTGAGGGTGTGTGCTCAGTTGTACCTCTTCAGGGACCTCTGTAATGGTTTATGTAGATGATTCTTTCCCTGTAGTGCATCAGTCAGTGTTGTTGTATCATCAGTCTGTACCATTTGTATTTGTCAACATTCTTAGCTATGGACACCTGACTGACATCAGCCCTATCCTGACCTATTCTGCTAGACCTCTGAAAGAAGAAACCCAGATGACAACATTGTCTGCCCCTATTGATATAGCCTTATAACATCACATGCCATGCATAATGCCACACATTGCAATACAAATATAGCATACATGACATGCACCTTATCATGCAGGCTGTTGGACCTACAAATTGCAATTGCCTGACAGGACAGATACACAAATGGACCTTGGTCCATCCTTCCCTTTTGGCATGTAGTAGAATGTAAAATATTGTATTGCAATGGACATTGCAAACTTGGTGCTTCCTTGAATAACAATTGGGTAATTGGTGACAGTCTATTCCCTACATCCAAACTACCTAGTGGTAAAACTGGCAGCTTTCTCTGGTCTGTGAGTCAAAATAAAAAGGCCTCATCTTCAGTGTTGGTGATGTTGTTCTTGTGGTGGACATTTCAGTCAAATTATCTCATGCTCTTTCCTTTCCATGGAGTATCACATCAGTAACATCTTGTCAAAACGATTGTAGAGATCGCACTACAGTGGGAAATATATAAATTTTATTTGCCCTACAGTACTTGCATTTAGTGAAATACGATTCAGTGAAATGAGTTTTCAGTGATTTGAGCTTTCAGTGATTTTTTGAAGGTGAATTGAAATTCAGTGAAATGAGATTTCAGTGAATCAAAGTAGACCCATATATATATATATATATATATATATATATATATATATATATATATATATATATATATATATATATGGATTTGTATCACTTCCCTGAAAGACCATTTCACTGACACCCATTACACTGAGACCAAATCACCTAAAATTCATTTCACTGAACGTTCATTTCACCTAAAACTCATTTCACTGACAAGTAGTACTCTAAGGCAAGTCAAAGGTATATGTCCTTTTCCCCATTGTAGTGCAATCCTGGTGTTAGTATATATAGTTAGGGGGGAGTGGGGGATACAGTCCCCAACATTGGGGCATGTGGGGGCCGTAGCCCCCCACTTAATTTGGTTTTCCATTGTCTGGGTTAGTTTTACGTTATTTGGTAAAACCCAACTAGGTGTGGAGCTACTCCCCTCCCCACACCCCACCAACTATAGCGAACTACAGTGAAATGAGTTTTAGGTGAAATGAGTTTTAGGCAAAATGAACTTTAGGTACTTTGGTCTCAGTGAAATGGGTGTCAGTAAAATGGTCTTTCAGTGAAGTGATACGAATCCATATATATATATATATATATATATATATATATATATTTAGATCTAGGACGTTTGCTCAACTGAGCAAATGACTGAAATCCAAATGGCTGGGCATACTTATGCGAATGTGCTTTTCACCGAAGAAGCACATTCGTGTAAGTATGACTGTTGCCGAGGCTGTACTATGGTGCGGGTAAGGGAAATTTCCCTTTTCTCCACTGTAGTGCAGTCTTGGAGGGAGAATATTAAAGTAGGGGGGTGGGTTGCACAGCCCCCCACATGGGGGGTGCAGGGGGGCAAAGCCCCCTTGCTAAAATGTAAATGTAGTGCTTTTTTTTTTGTCATATGCTTTAACGAAAGTGCTTTTTCAATAAAAGCGCTTTCGTTAAAAGTGTGTTCGGGTTTTATGGATTTGTACATTTGCTCAGTCGAGCAAACATCCTAGATCCATATATATATATATATATATATATATATATATATATATATATATATATATATATATATTTATATATATATCCATATGTGGATCTACTACCCCCTACCCCTACTTTAATATTCTCCCTCTGAGACTGCACTACAGTGGAGAAAAGGGAAATTTCTCTTACCCGCACTGTAGTACAGCCTTGGCAACATTCATACTTACGCAAAAGTGCTTCTTCGGTGAAAAGCACTTTCACGCAAGTATACCTGGCCGTTTGGATGCCGGTCGTTTGCTCAGTCAAGCAAACATCCTAGATCCATATATATATATATATATATATATATATATATATATATATATGTGTGTGTGTGTGTGTGTGTGTGTGTGTATATATATATATATATATATATATATATATATATATATATATATATATATATATATATATATATATATATATATATATATATATATATATATATATATATATATATATATATGCATATACATGCAAACACACACTCACATGCACACTATAGTAGATACATTTTTTTTTTCAAATTACATGTAGTCTGTTAACAACTACTTACAGTGAAAAAGCTAAAACATAGTTCATGCCCATCTTTAAGGAATGTAAGCACTTTTTAATTTAACTCCTTTTCAGGTTACTTACAGTTCATGCTAAGTTCAGTGTGCCTAATAGTTGACTTTTAAAGTTTCAATAAAACACCATATCTTTATAAATACACACAAAAATATACATCTGGAGTGTTTCTTCCCAGGCGTCCGCTGATAATTGTCTTCATTCCAATTTGGACTTTCCCAGTACATAAATGTTAATTAAATAAAATAAATATAACACATATATAAATAGATACATACACATATATATGTATATATATATATATATATATATATATATATATATATATATATATATATATATATATGTATATCCATATTAAAATATATATATATGCATATGGATCATAGGTACGAACTATGCTAATGATCCATAAGGATCTTCAAATGCTTAGCCATGCATTCCCACTAAGTTTCTAGCCCTAGTGTTTTTGTAGGATTAACCCACTGCCCTTTGTGTTATGAGTACAAATAACCTATGCTCAGGCAAACATTTGCATGTTATCCTTGTCCAAGGACAAGGATAACAAGCCAGATGTGAACCTGTGGTCTCTCATCCAGACACCCAGATTATACACGAGTAGAGTAAGAGGCATATTTATATTTACTTACACAAGAAGGTGATTCAATAGAAGTAATATTCTCTGTGACACACATCTATCCATCCAACATTTTCTGTTTAAGTTGCAGAAGAGATGGAGATTTCCTGAGTGGATGTTTCTTCCACTGTTGAATATGTAAATGTGTAGGAGATCTGAAAGGATAATGTTGGTAAAGGTACTGTAATAATGGCAGAGACTGACCCTCAGTAGCCTGTACGATACTGAAAATGGGGACAGGGCTTTGAAATGATCAATGTAGCTTTAGTGATTAAGTATTTTGATTTTCTTAGAGATAAAGCATTTTTGTCACTCATGTGGTGTCAGGTATTTGGACAGGTACTGAAGAGGGCATTATATTCAATGATTGGCCTAATGAATGCAGAATACAATGGAGTGATTATCCCCTGACTTAGATGCCATACCCTTACTAATAATCCGCAAAATGAAAAATTACTACCTAGATATCATGCCCTTACTAATAATCTAATAAAAAAGGGCTTCATTAAAACTGTGGATTTATGGTGATTTTTTTTTCATATGTGTTCCCAGATCCCTCACTGTTGGGTCTATTTTCAGGGGTGTGCTGTCTGATTGTTGTAGGGAATGATATGCCTGCCAAAGGATACAATTATATATTTTTGTCATTTAGTTTTAGGCCATTGCATTTAACCAGCTATTTGTCTGGGGAAATACCCTTCTGAAGGATCTAGGTATCTTCTGGTACTTTATAATGGCACCAAGTTTATGATCATCATCAAACTTGATCAGCCATAAGCCTTTAATATAACTTTTGATCACCGACTTATAGATACGAAAAAGGAGTGGCCCAAGGATTGAACCCTGAGGTACACCACTAGTGGCATGGTTTTGAAGGAGGCAGATCTATGCAGCCTATTTTCCTGGAATCTATTTGTAGGCAAATTTGATATGCAATGAGTTGCATAGTGATTTACAATTAACTGGAGAAATGTATCAACTTTGTCAGTGTGACAGATAGTGTTGAATGCCTTTATGAATCTAGATATGTGGTATGTACAGATTTCAGATTTTCCATCATTCAACACTTTGGTAACCTTTTCAAAGAAGCTTGCAAAACCAAACTGGCTTCAGTTGACTCTGTAGGCTGTCTGTGTCCTTATTTATTAATTCCATAATTAATCTTTCCATAGCCTTACTGATGAGGCTGGGTCAGGCTTATAGGTCCACAGTTGCTTGGGTTAGTTCATGCCCTAGCTTTGTGCAAGGGGATGTCTATTTCAGTCCTCTACTCATCCCTTACAAACCCTGACTGGATGTTGATGTTAAATAGCGTATGTAGGAGGCCTGTACAGGTCCTGTTTCAATCTGACCAGTAGGCTGTCTGGTACATTATCAGGCCCATGTCATTGGCCTTTGATAGTGCTTTGAAGACTTGCTCATGGGAGATTTGAAGGTTGGGGGTGTGGATGCAGGTTTGTAATCTGACAGCATGGGGTGGATGGGAGGTGAAATTAGACTAAATGTATCTGCTAGTAGATTGGCTAAGTCTTCATGACTACTGCATGTGATATGTATTATTAGCTCTCTTCAAGTGTGTTTTAATTTGTTTATTGAATTAATCTCTTGTGACATAGAGAAACATACATTTATATAAAAGTAATCAAAAAATATTAATAAGTTTACATTTACAAGCATTAGAAGATATATAACAATATATGTGATGCATACATAAAATATTCAGTTCATACCTTCTCTTAAACCTCATTCTTCCTCCAAAACATTTTCCTATGTAATTTACTACTACCTTTTTGTAAAGATCCAACGTCCTGTTTTTTATCTCTTATTTGAGCATTATTTCTGAGGTTTCTAACATAGCTAAAGAAGGTTATGTAATTAATTATTTTTTGTCTGAGTGGCTATTTCTTTCTCTTATCTAGCTTTGGTATATCTGATCAGGGATCAGAGCTCCCTCTTAAGACTGGCAAGAGTTTTTTTTGTTTTGCCATTTGGAAGATTACATCAGTTTTATGTACAATGAGCTTTTTCCCCTTTATTTATTTTTGGGTTCCACTATAGGGGTTTAATTTTAAATCTGGCAGTATATTTTTGGATAGATACAGATGCTTCTATGCAGTTATTTAAATATACATAGAATTTGGCAGTGAAGGATTTTGTATTTGTAAAGGGGTCATCCAGCCTGGAGGATACATTGAATTTTGCTAGGTCACCTCTCACGTTTAATGGATTAGTTTTAGCATAATCTCTGAATATATTTTTCTAGGGAGGGTGTTACCGATCTGTCCCATATTGTTAAGAAACAAGTCCAGGATTTTATCTTCCATAGTAAGAGTGCAGACCACCTGGTCCAGTGATTTCGTATTTATGAAGTCTTGTAATTTCTAGGCATACATGCTTGATGATGCATAGGTTTCCCAGATGAAGGAGGAGTAGATGAAGTCCCATAAAAGAATGATGTCTGGCTGAATGCTTAAGACTTCCAAACTAGTCAAGTAGGAGTTATGGGTCAAAGGAGGTGGGAGGGTAGAGGTCTTCCTATAGTGAGCTACAATGAGATATGTTTTAATGGTACATTGGGCATGGAGGAGTGCCAGTTTATTATCCTGACTAATGGGTCTGGAGGCAATATTTTGTTTTATGAATAAAGCTCCCCCACATTTAGCTTCTGTCTTGTGCTGTGAGTTTGAACATGTGATAGGCATTGAAATCTTGTACTGATGAAGTGGTTTCAATATTTCTGAACCAGGTCACTGTGACATTGCATATGTCAATTTATTCTGTGCTTAGAAGTGATGCTAGGGAATGCATTTTTGTTAAGGTTCTTAGCATTAAGCAACTTCTTAAGACTGACTTTGCCTAAAAAAGGCATTATGGGATGGACAAGTTTTTTATCAGTATACTAAAGGTTTGGAGAAGCAGGTGCGGTCCATCCTTAATAAAGCAATTTGGACTGTCTACCATAATTTCCTAGGCAGGTATGCATTATAGTCCTTTTGAATGACACCAGAAGCTAAATCAATTGTTGAAATCAGTCATCTTTTGTTCACATGGTAGCATCATTCAGGTGAAGGTAAAATGTTGCTCAAGGCTAGGTACATATCTGTCTCAGATACATCTTCTGAGAATTCTATCATGCCTTTATTCATATAATCCAGGGAGGTACATCTTAGTTTTTTTACTCTCATGAGTACTATGACTGAATCATATGTATATTTCCAGTGCAAAGACTTGAGCAAGTGCATTATGTGGTGAATCATGGCCCCCAGTAGGCAACTGAGTTTGACTATCTCCTTGCTCAGTCTGCTGAACGGTATGTTTGTGTGTCTCACAATGAAGTCTCCTATGGCTAGGGTGTTAGGTTATGTGGAAGTTTGCCTGATGGGCTGTCTAGTTGAGACACCATGAGTTATTAATATCTGTTGGACAGCACAGTGGTGCGACGGTAGTGTTGTTGCCTCACAGCAAGAGGTCCTCTGGTTTGATTCTCAGCTGAGGTGCCTTCTGTGTGGAGTCTGCATGTTTTTCCTGCATTTGTGTGGGTTTCCGTGGAGTGTTCTGGTTTCGTCCCATATTGCAAAGACATGTGTCTGGAGCATTTCGGCATGTGCCTCTGCTGAAAATTGACTTCATTCCAAGTTGAACTTTCCTGGTAAACAAATGTTAGATAAAATGTTACATGGTGGTTTCTAATTAAGTTGAGTACTTGTGAGATTGCTGAGGCTACTTATTGCAAAAGTTGTATCTGGTTGGCCTTTGAGGTTTAAGTGAATTAGTTTTAAGAGCCCTGGCATATGTGGGTCTGCATGTTTGATCTTTGGTGTTTGAGACAGGTTTGATGTAGTGACATGTGATGCTGACAACCTTATTATTTGTAAGGCCATCATGTGTGAGCTTTAGCTCAAATATCATTGTAGAACTACCTCTTTTTCACACTGTGGTAGATATGTAAGCATTAGGTGACTGTCAATGAACATGAGACAATTGTTATATTGTCTCAGGATGCCCATTTCAACCAAGAAGGCTGCAGTAATAGTTGGAAAGTGCAGATAAATGGCTCCAATTTCTTACTGTTGTGGGCTGGAGGCAGGGGACTGCTTATGAGATTAGGATTTGTTAACGGGAGTGTTATCTGCCAAAGGCAAACAACAAAAAAGGAATGAGCAACTTTATGCAGCTACTGACTGCATAATATACTCATAATTTCTGGAGCAGGTTAAATAGAGGATGTTATGGTTAAAAGTACCTATGTGCATACAGTGCAAAGTCAAACAGCTGAATAAGGAGCAGTGCCTTGTAAGACAGGAAACTTAAGATAGAGGAAATACAAAAAATTCAAACAAGTCCAATGGTGGACAGCTAAGTGTCACAATTCAAGATTTTTTAAGCAATGAGAGGCCCAGAAATGGCTTAGTTTTTTTCTTTTTATCTCTTTATAGTGCCTTAAACTAAAGCAATTTTGACTTTGATCACAATAAATGCATATATACTAAAAAAGGGGTACTAAGTCAGTGCCAATGAATTAAATTTATAGGAATGGTCTATGTTCTATTTATGTTATTATTTATTTTACATTTGTTTACCGGGAAAGTCCAAATGGACAGCATGTTCATTTTCAGTGGAGGCCCAGGAAGAAAAGCTCCAAGGCATACAAAGAATTAGACAAACTTAACAATTTTACAGTTTTACAAAAAGGGAATCTAACAAGCTTAACACTTTACATAGTATATTGTAGGGGAAACAATGTAAAAGTTACATATCATTTTGTGAAGAAACATATGTTACAGTTGGTAGATTATTAAACAGAACAGGAAAAACAGACTAGTAGCTAAGGTTACTATTGAGTAAAAGAGAAGTTGTATAGTTGGTTCTGTTTTAGCTGGTTACTTTGGTGCAGGCTTTACAAGGTTAGCCAATAGCTGTAAGAATAGTGTATGGGGATTATTAAGTAAGGGATGTGTAGAGGGAGAGATGAGGAAACTAGAAGCAAATGTTTGGTAAGATTGTTGTGAGATGTCACTGGTGGAGTTAGAGGGATTTTAGAGAAACTATGTAAGATGATAGAAGAAGTGCCTTTATAAGGAAATAAACTAGACTGGCATGAGTTAGATGGTGTTTTGGTTACTTCTAATTTAGTGAGGGTTTTTTTTTTATCCTGGTTCAGTACATGGGACCTACTTGTTCCTGGATGAAATACCCTTACTTATGAGGTGGGCCATGAAGAAAGCCTTCCATACAATGGAGACAACATAGTGGTCAGAAGTCAGGTTGCTATCAACCTGGGTGCTCAAGTCCCTCATGAGTGATTGCATGTTTAGTACATTGCTATTAATGTAATAATTAGTGGGGACACCATTTTCCCCAAAGGGGATAATGATGCATTCCTTGGCAGTCAGTTTGAGGCCATGCTTCTGGCACCTGTCATTACTTTGGTTGAGGCCCGCTTGGAGGATGTTCACATCACTAGGAGAATTTATGACAGTGCCCAGCTTGCAGTCATCTGCAAACTTGGCCAGCCACAGACCACTGGTTTTGGCTTGCACCTCAGAAAAGTATATCCCAAACAGTAGAGGCCCAAAGACCAATCTTTGGGGTATGCTGCTTGTTACGAGTCTACTACTAGAGGTGGCTTCCTTTGTTTTGACTGAGTGGGTTCTATCAGTGAGTCAGTTAGCTACCCATCAGTAACATATGCGTTTATGAATAGCTGGGAGAGTTTATCTATAATGCCCGAGTGGGGAACAGTGCTGAAGGCTTTGGCTAGGTCAAGGTAGGCAGTGTGCACTTTCTTGCCCTCATCCATGGCTTTGGTGACTGTTTCGAAGATGGCAACCAAGTTTAACAGGCATCTACCTTTGACAAAACCAAGCTGTGTGGGACCAAGCATTTGGAGGTTGCCAATATTCTTGTTTATAAGGTCCATGATAATGCGTTCCATGGTCTTGCTGATCAAGCTAGTTAGGCTGATGGGTCTATAATTGCCTGTCTTGATTTATACTTCACCTAAAAGCCACCCTTGTGGGGGCACCTTGATTTGAACTGGGGATCTCTTGACCTGCAGTCAACTGCTCTACCACTGAGCTATATCCTCATTCTACAAAATTCTCTATATTTGCAAATAAACTTTGGACAACCACCCATCTGGCCACCATTGTACAATATGCTGATGACTCTATCCTTATTTTATCAACTCCTTTCCCCTACAAGAACTCCTTGAACAAACCCAAACATCCTTCTCAGATATAAAAAACTATCTCTCAGACTACCAGCTGATACTGAACCTAACAAATATAAAACTAGTGCTTTTCTCCTATACCAAAACACAGCACCTCTTTACCCCTATCGCTATATACTCCTCCAATAAAACCAAAATTGATCCTGTAGATCACACCAAACTCCTATGGGTAACAATAGATAACTGCCTAAAATTTGATAAATACCATAGCACTATCCATCAAAAAAATCCATATAAAGCTTGGAGCACTTTATAGGTCCAAGCCTTACCTTACTTACAATGCTCAACACCCCATAGCCAGGACCCACCTCCTCTCCACCCTTCTTTATGCCTCACCCATCTTCACTAACCTCCAAAAATCAGATGTGAGCAAATTAGAGTCATATTACAATAAAATACCAAAACTTTGTATGAGCCATCCTTACAGATCTTTCGATTGCGCTGTCTTTCGTGAACTAAACTGGATCAATCTACTATTCCTGAACCAACTCACTATCACCCATTCCAGACTCCACAAATACAATTACTGCCCTGCTCTCAAAAACCTAGCTGAGGTACAAAATAACTTTAGAATACTGAGATCTTCTGACAAACTCTTTCTAAAAGAACCAAGGCTAACAATAGCTTTAGGGACTATCTCTTATCCAACCAAGTATCAAAAAAATTTAATTCCATTCCCCAACACATTTGAAACACAACCAATGCTTCCAATTTCAAGTTACTTCTTAGGGAATAATCCAAAGAATAAAATCCACAGACCAACCATGACAGCTCCAAGTAAAAATTTAATTCAGTAAAAGATGTAAAAGGTTAGCGCTTTCATGCCCTTACAAGAGCACTTCTTCAGACCATCATACAACAACTTAAAAACACACTTCTTATATATTAAAACACCAATTACTTAACAAGTGATGTCATAATCATTTGAATAGACTACGGACCTTCTATATAGGTTTTAAAGGTACACATCCATTCAACCCTGGATGTGTATCTGCCTGCATCTTTACTACCCATTTAACTTCACTTTGCTCTACTATATTATTGATGTCTCCTAAACGCTGCCAATATTCCTTCCTTTCTAAAACCCTGAACTTAAAATGATGTGCCTCCCCTATTTCACCTACATGCTTTGCAAGGATATTTCTATAATCTCTATTCTTAATGGCTAAAAGATGCTCTCTTATTCTTTCCTTTAACTTTCTTATTGTCTTTCCTTTATAAAAGCAAGAGCATGCTTGACAGCATGCTAAATAAACTATACTTGCTGTACAGCAGTCTGCTTTGACTTTAAGTTTAAACTTCTGACTAGTGATAGGATGCACAAATATATTCTCACTGTCTATATATTCACAATATCTACGTGAACCACACGGTGAGGTACCTCCCAATATGGGATTCTTCAGTCTCACTTTTTGTCCATGACAGAAAATACGTTCAAGTGAATTCTTATTTTTGAAAACAAAATGAGGGTACAGACCTACAACTTCTGCAATTTTCTCAACTACAAGCAAAGCTGGCCAATTTTTCTTAATAATATCACAGGATATTTGTGTATCACTTGTATAATACATCAAAAAATCCACTTAACTTAAATGTGGTTGCATTGGCTGATCCCTTCTTGCTATGCCTTGCTTCTTATAAAAATAAGGCTTAGCTGAACTACTCCTCACTGTTTTTACCTCGCTGACCATCTTTCCAATTTCTTCATGTTTATACCCTCTATCCTCAAACTCTTTAGTCAATTTATTAAAGTTCTATTCAGAGGTATTAACCTGACTGTCAAGTCTTGATGTTCTCATTCCTTGACCTTTGAGCACATTTTTAAAAACTCTCAAGTGATGCATGCTATCCCTGGTCAGTGTTGCATTCACCTTACAAGATTTCCTATATAATTTTATAGCTATTTCTCCTCCTGTTGTCTGAAAGATTTCTACGTCTAAAAAATCTATGTCAGATTTTGAATACTTATACATGAACGTCAAAAATTATGTTGTTGTATGTAGATATTCATTAAACTTTGGAATGAGTTATTCTGGCCCTTGCCGTAAAAAGAAGAGATCATCTACAAATCTTTTAAAAAATACTATATACTTCCTAAATGCATTATTGTTCAGTATATTATTATTCTCCCACTGAGACATGACTAGATTTGCATAACTGTTAGCGCAGAGTGTGCCCATGGCTACACCCTGATGCTGCCAGTAATGCTCTCCATCAAATAAGAACACAGTGTGTTCCAAGATCAGACTAATCAAAGAACATATTAACATAATCTTAACTTCATCCAAATCACCATTTTCTATCAAAAAACTACTCAGCAGCTTTAAGCCTTCTACGTTAGGTATACAGGTAAACAAAGATTGTGCTAACCTTTTACATCTTTTTTATTCTGTGTACATGAAGTAAAAATGATACCAGTGGCTACAAAAGTGTAATTACAGTGGTAGAAATAGCATAGAGGACACCAATATGTGTAAATGTATCCACTGTGTGCCCAAAACTGTATGGAAAATAATGTAAAATACTTTTCTTATTACCCTTGTATGTTTGCATGGCTTGCTGTAGTGTGCAAACATGCCATTATGAAAAAAAAAATTGTAAAACTCAACATTTGTGAGTATGGTAACAATAATGCATTACAGAACCTTGTGTAGAGTATGTACAATGTAGGACTGCTGTGGTTGCTAATGAGGCAGGGCCTGAATCTGTGTAGTTACCAGGTAATGTACATGGATCTGTATGCAAATGAGCTGGGGTTACTGAATAGCACAAATGGGTAACTGTGTCTGCATATCCCATTCGTATAGGCACAGAACCATGGCAGTGTCCACAGAAGAGGTAGCTGACATCAAAATGGGGGTTTGTTCACAAACTTGTAAGCTCATTGGAGCTCAGCAGCACCTGTTTGTGCGGCACACCACTCTGGTCAGCAGGGGTGTGTGTATGGTGACTACTAAGCTTTGTCTAACTTAGGGATGTGTGTTTCAACAGGTTTGAGTGTAGTTGTGCAGCGTGCAGCCATGCTGAGCATGACCTGTCATGAGGGTGTGTCTACTGACTGCTAATATTTGTTTATCTTTGTGGCACAGGTTTGCGGGGTGAGCTGCAGTGCTCAGCAAAGAAGGCTGTAAAAAAAAATTGGCTGAGAAAGCCAATGATATATTTATTACACATGAGCCCTGTTACAATTAAACTAGGGTCACTAAACCCATTAATGATGTACTTGGCAAGTGGAATGCATCATAGCTAGCCAATCACATAGAGTACACCTACAGCAGAGCTCTATAAAGTATGCATATGCCCTACAATCTGATTTTCTCCATACTCTGCACCATTGGAGTACAGACTTGGGAATTTTAGCCTAGAGAATGCTAGGGGCTGCTGCAGGTCTACTACATATGTATGTGCTAGATGCTGTGGTCAGTGCAGCTGCTGCTGACTATAGTCCTAGACTGAGAAGGAGAAGAGTGTTCAGGCCCAGGGTAACCTACCATGCTCTACATGAGCAGGAGATTGTAGAGTGATACTGAGTGGACAGAGGCATACTACAACAACTCAGTGAGCTCTGCTGCCCTCACCTCAAACCCAGAGCTAACAGAGGGGAATTCATCCCCGTGGAAACAAAGGTATGTGCAGCCCTTAGGATACTAGCTACAGGTACTTTCCAAATACCAACTGAGGACACAATGGGGGTTTCACAGACATCTTATAGGTTCATAGGTTCATACTAGATCTCCCATCCATTGGTCAAGATTTCTCAAGCATATTCATCAAAGGTCACGGCAGCATAGGACAGATGTTTGAGACCCTTTATCCTTTTGGTGAGGAACTTTTGTGGCCAGGGTACTCCACCAGTTCATGGATGTCATTCTACCACATGCCAGTGAGCACATTTATTTTCTCCACACCCCTGAGTAGAGGATCAGCAGTATGTGACTCTTCTACTATGTAGCACACTACCCTGACGTACTGGGTGCCATAGATTGTACTCATGTACACAACAAGGCACCACCTGGTTAAGATGGTAGAATCTATATCAACCACAAGGGGCATCACTCCATTAACTACCAGGTCATGTGCAATGCCCAGGGCATTATCATGAATGTGTGTGCTGCCAGCCCTGGCAGTTTTCATGACTCTCACATCTGGCATACATCACAACTGTGCCAGATGTTTGCTGGGGGGATATCCCACATGGCCATTTACTTGGGGATGCTGGTCATGCACTAGAACCATGGATAATGACACCCATCAGAAATGCACACCCACCAACGAATACCATAATGAGGCACACACACAAATCAGGAACATCATAGAACATGTGTCTGGGCTGTTGCCATCATGGTTCTGGTGCCTCAATATATCTGATGGAGCCTTGCAGTACTCTTCAGTCATGTGCACAAAGGTTCACAGCATGTGCCATGCTACACAATATGATTTTGTGGAAATAGCTTCAGCAGAATCAGCAAAGGAAAGGGATACACAGCTCCCCACCAGTGCCTAGGTCATCACAGCCACACCCACAGGAGGACTTGGAGGAGGAACACTCTGAGGCTATCCCTGTAGGCAGACGTAAGTGTGCCCAACATGCCCTGGCCTTGGCCAAGAGACAAGGCATAGCAGATGCGTTGTTAACATAGGGCTCTAGGGACTGACACCATACTCCGACTCGCATATGTATAAGTAAAAATTATGTCGGCCAGGCCACGCAACCTGTACCTCACCATGTATTGGCTATGGAGTGCCTACATCAGACAGAGTCAGCCCCAAACTACAGGTCTGTCAACTGCTGCATTAACAAAGTAAGTCACTCTCTTGTACACCAGTTGTAAAGGATACTATAATATGGTAGCATATGTATGGACCTGCTTCATGTATGCAAGGGAATATAGTGGGCTATATATAGTGTGCTACTGGGCTACTTGCATAGATCTATAGGGGATACTGGGCTACTTGTACAGATCTAACTTGTGCTTGGGACAACAAGTACTCTGGTCACTAGTATGAGCCCCATAGTAGCCACTAGACTACATGGCTAGAAACTCCATGACAGTAGTACAGGGAGATGCCAAACAGTGGGGTCACAGGGCAGTCACATGACTGTCTATGCCAGCAGAACATCGGCTGGTTGTCCCCCACCCCAAACACATCAGTGTTGCCATATAACTGCTGTAACAATAAGTCTGCAATGATATACCAACAGATCAGAAAATTCCTCTATTTTGTTGATAGTGTGAGGGAGGAAACCTCTCTGTCCAGCAGCAAATGTGGCTTGGTAGGCCAGGGCAGTAGCATTTGTGATGGTGCTGATGGTTCGAATCTGGCAGTATCCAATATCTTTTGCATGTGAGGTACACATATGGTGGTAGTCCCACATACTGTCAGTACCCCTCAATCTGTTATTGCAAGAAAGTTGGACAAAGTCAGTGTAAATGGGGGCACAAAGGGCCATACCTACAGACAGACATTATACATGCTCGGAGTAACCTAGCAGGTGGCTAGTTTAACAGCAGGCTGTAATAAGTCAAATTAGCTGCAAGATGTAAAGGCCATCAGTTAAATATGTCAGAAGCTACAACAAGTCAGTGACCAATGAAACCAAAAATGTATGAGGAACACAGCAGAGCTATGGGGCAAAATGCTGGACATTCTGTAAAACATGTATAGTGACAAGTATGCAGACTATCACCCTGTGTGCGGTGTTTCAACATGTACTCCAGTCACATCATACCTCTCAACTTCTGACAGCAGAAAATCTGTTGAAATAAAGTGAATAAAAGTGAGACCAAGGTGCACAACTTGGGACAGGTTTTAAATAATTGCTCCTACAAGTATAGAATGTGGATAGAATAACTGGTCCTGCATTTGCATGACTCTCCTGCTGTGCATGGAGTCTGAAACTCAAATATCTCAGTATAGATTTACTTCAGTCTTGACTGATTTGCCACTAATTTGCCAGAAAACAACAATGTTATGTGAAACAGGCCAGAAATACGCAGAAAGAGTCTGGGCAGGCTGTGAAGATCTCTAAAGTTTTGAAGTTTGAATCACATATTAAGGTCAGCAATCAGCCAGGGAATGCCTTGGACAATATCAGGCAATTGCAGTACTGTGGTAACAGATGCAGCAGCCAATGGTCTGCAGCACACAATAGTACTGGATTACAGGTTGCTCTGTCCTGAAGTCACTTTGTAAGTACTGGCAATCACACTGGGCATCTTTCTACACTTAGCTAACTTGAGCCCAAATCTGTTGCTTCTACCACCCAAAGACCTGCTATGTGGAAATATGTCTGTACAAACACACAACTACGTATACATATCTGTCTCGCCCTATCCCCCTCATGCTTGATTACTGTCTCTATCAGTATGTCGTGCACACACACACAGATATATATATATACATATATATATATATATATATATATATATATATATATATATATATATATATATATATATATATATATATATATATATATATATATAGATATGATAACAAGATGTATATATAGCTATATAAAGTAGAATGATACATAGACTCTCCACATATATCTTCGGAACACATTTACATTACTGACAAACACAACTACAATTAAGGAGACAACCCTGTTATACACCATTGGTATAGATATGGACAGGGATGTATGAATGTTCTCACATACCCTGAATGCTGGGGTTATCTGCACATACACATCACAAAAGCTGTCCGATGGCACCAGACCAAGGCTGCAATAGTACATAATCCACTCACCCACAAACCCACGAGCCTGTGGGCTATCACCCTGCAGATAGACATAGGTGCGTAGGTGGTGTAATGTACAATGGGTGCAACGCAGTCCTTGGACAGGCCATATTGTCCTGGCCACATGTCTGCCTATCAAATTGCAAACAGCCACATATGGCCAGGTTGGTAAGTGTCCACACATAACAGGGATATTAACAGGTATCCTGCTCATAGGGCACTAAATACAATAACAGTGCCAAACAGTATCACTCTGCAGGCCAGACATGCTGTCTAACACAAGGCCACATTGCATACTCCACAAGTACTGTGCCTGCATCAACATATACAGCAAACATAACTTGTGGCACATGTGATATATACTGTGAGCTTTAGTGTGTAATGCTAGATAGGTAGGAGTTCTCATTTCACATCCTCCAACTCTGTGTATGTGATTATATCCCCATGCAGTGCATCTGACAAGCCCCAGTGGGGTATCTCTGTGCAATGGTTATACATTTTATGCCCAATGACTAGCTGCAGGCCTCAACACTGGCCTCAGTTACAAGGCCTGCTGATGTCATCCACCTTAAGAGCACTGGGCAACAGTTCATTATTAGTTAAACAGTGGAACATGCAGTAATTACTGTGAGCTGTAGTGTGTAATGCTAGATAGGTAGGGGTTCTAATCTCATAACAACCACTTTGTGTGAGTAAATATCTCACCTGACAGCACAAGATACATTCCCATGTGGCCTATTCCTGTGCATTGGTTATGCATGTTATGGCCCTGTGACTAGCTGCTGGCCCTAAACTGCCCTCCTGTACATTAGCATAATTGATGTCCACCACCATTTACAGCTGTACATGCAGACTACAGAGGTGACATGTATCAAGGGTAGCATAGTGTCTCACAGGATATGAAAGCATGATGACGTTAACTGTCCCCATTGTCTTTGACACACTGTTCTAAACATATGCACCTAGGGAGCTATGCACATATACTGGCATACCTTGCTGATATCATATCTCTGCTGTGCTGCCTTGCCATCCTGTGTTTCTGTATTGCTGCCATGTGCCCATAATTGCACAGCTCAGACTACTGGGACAAAAACATACAAATCTCCATGACACGCCTGTCATTCTGTAGCACTATGGCCAGTGTACCATCAGGCAACAAAGATACACAATGTTTGATGTGTAGTCCTGACACATGCCAGCATACAGTGCCTGTCATGGCTCACAACAACTGCCATAGCATAACACTACTACACTACACAAACATATGTAAAGTTATACAGTCACCCTGTGCATCAGGCACACATATGCATGTCCCCATATTGATGGCATGGATGGCAAAGATGTGGGATAGGTATCATCACTTGCACAGGGTGTGTTGTGGGGGTGCTGAAGGCCTAGGCTGTGTCAAACAGTTGAGAGCATGTGTGTGAGTCAGGAGGGGGTGCTGGTTACATGGGCCATGAAGAGGTGTTGTGTTTGTGTTTGTATGTGACCTGTATGTGATATGTGTGTGTACACAGTCAAGCTCAGTGCTAGCCCTACACATGTGTATGGTGGACAACTGTGGACCATACATGGTAGAGTGGACAGCTCACCATCTCCAGTCACAAACATGGGAACTGGCTTCACCAGGAGCAGCAGGGGCAACACCATGCCCAAGGTCAAATGTGGTGCTAGTACCTGATGGTGACTGCTGTCTGCTGGACCTGTGTACACCCATGGGTCCACCCAGGACCACATACCCATGGCCTGGCACATCATGGTGCGGACAGCACACCTCCTTTTGTAGTGCTGGAGATACTGCCACTATGGGAACATGAGTGTGTACAGCCACATGGACTCCCAGCAGATTATGTTGCTGGCTTACATCCATGTGTCCAACTCCCAACCCCAACCACATGTTCCAGCACAGGCAACATGTGCTCAAAGACAGACACTGTCTCAGCCCACCATCTGTCCACTACATCAGTGAAATGTTCCATGGCATCACCAATGCAGTGGAGGCAGTCATGGATGTCAGACTGTGCTGCATCTATAACCCTAAGTGTTTACCAGGTGTTGCATTCAGCTCATGTCTGTGCCACCATGACAGCCCAAAACTTGCAGAGTGACTCACGATGTGACACTGCAACAGGAAGTGGATGAGCAGCTGTCCTCCTTCAAGCACCCCTGTTAGTCTGCCTGTGTTAAACCTCACCAGCTCTCTGGCTATGGACAGTGTCCACTCACTGATGCCATAGTTCTCACACTGTCTTGTACTATGTCACCACCCTCTGACTGTCTAATATCTATGGCCTCTGTTGACTGGGTATGTGTGGGTATACTGACTATGTGTGGAGACAATGGAGGCAAAAGAGGGGTGTCAACTTCTGGGACAGATTCAGCCACTGACAATCCCAACTGTGCCTCACTATGGCCACCATCATCATCAAAATCCAATGAGACATTGACATCAGGTTCTGAGGGGGACAGACTCCACCCCCCTGTTCACCTGTGAGAAGCAAGACAAAAGCAGTACATTACCACCTACACTATTATGTATGGTAAATCACACAGACTCATACAGATGCGGATCAACAACTGCATTACATGTCCCACATCTTCTCATCTCTGATCCCTTGCACAACACACACACTCACAAAAACATGCACAGACAACCCAGGCCCTGTGTAACATGCCTGTCAGCTACATGTGGGTAATGTTACCAGTTCAGTACACCTACGAGGTATGCAATATGGCAGTGTATGTGACAGAACTGCACATAAAACACAGTACACCTATCTTGACAATGATATGCCACCTGTAGTAGCACTGCCTCAGGGTATGTACCTTCTCCTTATTGTGTTTGAATTGGCATCTTGGAGTAATTGCCTCATATATAGCAGGCTGTGTAGTTGCTCATAACTGTAATTGCAAACCTGTTAATGTTTGTGCAAATACAAGCCTGTCATTCCCTAGGCTATGCACTGTAGTTAACTGCTCCGAAATGGAATATACAATTATTCTACTCTAGCTAAGCTCAACAGTTGTGCAAAAGGCAAAATGACAGCCCTTAACATTCATAGGGTATATCTGATCTGGCAAAATAACAGTATCACACTTACCAGGTACAGGATGGCAAACTCCGGTCACACCTGTTGTACCTGTGAAAAGGTGAAGGAGAGGTATTGTTAGCAACACCAAATGTTGCAGTGCTGCAAGGCAATATGCGAGTATGTCTACATGTACAGTAGCTAATGTGATACTGGCTATATTGCTGAAATTCTGAGTATGTCTACACAACTGTGGTTAAAAGCCCACCCTCCCCTCTCCAATGCAGATAGACGTGACACACATGTACTGATCTGTAGAGCCTTCCACAATGACTGCTAATGTATTATACTGGTGAACACAGTCAGCTTACCTGGACACTCCTCTAATCTGGACGCTGTGGTTCCCACGTCCAGGATGTACAGCGTGATGGTTGGGTGTGAGCAGTGGGTTGATCCTAGGTTCACCAGGAATTCCTCTGTGGTAGAGAGTGGTTGTTCTGTTGCAGGCCCTCCACCAGTGGCAACAAGATCCCTGGCAACAGCAGCTGCCCTTTAATGTATAGCATTCAGCATGTCTGTGGCCCAGTGTCAGACCTGCTCATAGGTCCTGCCTGTTGGCCAATATCATTAACAGCCCTCACAAGGTCAGCCCATAATGCTGCCCACTGTTCATGATTGTGGCAACCCCTTGAAAGTAGGATGTGATGGTTGAGTTTGAGGGCATCCAGTATAACATCATTTTATGCAGATGAAAATGGAGGATGTCTCCACTGGTACATTGTTCCTACAAGACAACAAGAGGGAAACACATTACAAGACCAAATATGTGGATGTCTACTATGTACAGACCCTACACACCCATAATGGCCTACACTATCCACTGTTCCCTTACACATCATACCCCACAGTTTGGTGACACACTACATGTGCAGCTATCACCAATATAGTAGCAAAACTGGCTAATGTCCTGTGTGCTGTGAGAGATTCTGCTGTATGTCTCTACAGCCATCACTGCACTGTACTGTGGTGTCGCCCTATGGCAAATCCCCACTAATATATGACATGGCCACTGTCATACAAATAGCAGTGTGCTATTCCAACAACTATATGGGGACAGTCCAACCACACACGTGTGCCACAATGACAGACAACGATGCAGACCTGCTGTCTTATATGTTCACTTTAGGCATCATGCCTCTAAATTATGCAGATATTTGCAGAATGTCACCATGTCTGCCTAATAGCTGTGGTATTTCTTGCACAGACGTGTGCATGTCTGACAAATGGTTGTCCACTGATTGATGGTTGCTGTCGGGAAACTGACACAGAATCTAACTGTATCCCATCAGACCCCTCAGACAACATTTATGCTACAGTAATATCTGTTACTCTAATCAGATTCTTACTTTGTATGGACAATATATATACTGTGTCACTGAGTTTCATCTTTGTCCCGCATTAAATGTCCTGATTTCTTACTGTAGGAGGTTGAGTGGCATGTTAGGCATAGCTCTCAACCAGACAGGGACGAATGTCCACAAAGCAAGGACTTAGCCAGAATATATCAGGGATATTCAGCGACACTTTTACAATGTTAGTACTATTTATGTGTGACATTGACAGACTGAGAGGAGTTGAACTACAGTCCCTAGGTTGATGTAACAGGACTACACACCCTTACCTAGTGTCACTATGTCTTATGTGTAATCCACTATCTTTACTATAACAGCCGGCCGTTGTAGGAGGGATGGACAGGGACAAAGCAGAGATGTGATTCAAAGCAGGGACAACTGAGAGTCATTCCTGTAAGTGATGGATGGCAGAGTTTCACTGACATGTCATTATCATAGATCTAATACAAGCCTACTGTTTTAATCCCTATTCCCCATACCTCCATCCTCCTATCTGCAACCCTTTTTATGGGGAAATGTAGTACATACCTAGTAGAGTGATGTATTCCTTTTATTGAAGCATTCCCCTGCAAATGCTTTGTATGTATGCTGTCTGTGTGAGTAAAACCAAATGCAGAATTGTTCTCCATAAGCAGTTTCTTGCCTTTTGTAGGTGATGCTCATTAACAGGTAATTGCCTGTGCACCAATATGTGGCTCAGAATTGCTAATTTCACCCAAAACAGCTGACTTGCACTATCATTAGCCAATGACATGGCACCACAGTGCAATATATAAGACCTTCATGTAGGCCTTGGCCCCTTTCTTAATTTTTGAAATGGACATTACTGAGGTGTGGTGACTACAGCATCACAAAGGTTAAGTACAACTACTGTCCACTGTAAAGATGTGTGAAGTATGTCCACAGTTTTGTCTCATATGTTTGGTCAGTGTCCCATGACAGTGTGGTCATCTGACAGGTCACTGGCAAACATTGTGGGTTGAGACCAGAAGGAGGAGAGAGACATGTGAGTGTCACACTTCATAACCATCAGAATATGCATAGGAATTAGTAGCTGCTATTCTATCAACTTACTATCTTTGTAGGGGCAAACTGTGAAACATGTACCTATCTCTGGGCCTCTACCCCCATGCATGGATGTGTCTGAATCCCTTGTTATAAGGGGGTTGGAAGGTATGGCTCATCCGTAACAGTTACTTTAACATACAGTTGTTTATGCTCCAATAGGGGGGAGTGTGAACACTTTGCAGGCCTGCAAGCTGTATGTGTAATTGTGGCAGCTGTGGAAGCCCTGTCATTACAGCAGAGACAGTGTAAGGGTACCCATTACAGTCCAATCGAGGCATGTGCTTAAGGTACACCTGTTTTGCAATAGCACCAATAACAGAGTAGTAGAAGAGATATGGTTAGGCTCTCCAAATATGTGCAGTGTGTCTCTACTTGCAGGCCTGTGACTTCCAAAACTGGGTAGCTGATAATTTAGTAGCAGTAACTTATAGGGCTTAAAATTGCATGAATCAGTCATTATTTGCTGTGTTCAAAACAATCTAATTGAAGTGCAACACACTGGAGTCGATCCCAGGCCTGTGTGCGGCAAAATGTTCTGTATACCAGGAATTTAACAACCTGAGCTACTGAGCCAAAGTTCCAGTACGTATATTTGCCAGATACATGTGCTAACATACAGGCTGTGACACACATCGTCTGCATCCATCAGTAAGTGCATGGCTTTCAAAGACAGTTGTTCTATAGCAGGGTCCCATTTGAACATATGGACTAGGCCATTGATGCCTTAGCAGGTGTGTTTGACGATGTTGCAGGTAAAAGCAAACATTTACCTGCTATCCCAGTCTTCACATTCTGCCATTATTACTTATTTGGCTGTCATCTGGTGTATTTCTGCATCAGAGTCCCAGGTTCACTCCCATTTGTCACATTAGGTTTGATTTCATTCTGTCAGTGGCAATCAGTAAGTATTGCTGGAAATACATCATTTAATTCAGATCTCTGTGGCGTAGTGGGTTAGTGCAGTAGGCTGTAGTTGACAGGGGCCTGGATTCGAAACATGGCAGGGAAGGTTATTTTATACAGGTGTCTAAGCACTTTGAGAAACACGTAAGATTATTATGGCACTTTAAAGCTCATTTAATTGGGTTTGCATGGTGTTGAGCAAGGCACCACATCGTGGTGTTCTGCTTAGCTCTGCACAAAACCATGCTAAAAATTTAAAAATAAAAGAAAAAGGGGGTGATAGGACAGTGGTGAAATGGGGGTAAGCAGGGGGAAACATAATGAAAGGCAGATAAGGATGTGCAAGATGGGTGTAGGGAAGGACCATAGCTTTCCATTTCTTGTACAGCAACAGCTGTGCAATTTGACAGATTTTGTGTATGAATTTGGACTTCAAACCCCAGAGAGATGGGTGAGGACAACATAAGTGTGTTGTCAAGCCAATTGGATCAAATTAGTTGGGTCCAGTGGATATGTGTGTGAAATGGAGAGCTATGTAAGGCACAATGTTTTTCATGAGACAGGTGCTCATTTTTGTTTTATTTATTTGTTTTTTTTTTAATAAGGAGAGAGTGGAATGTTGAGGAAGGGATATAGGTACATATGGGGAGGTAAGTTGGGTAGGAAAGGATGCAATTGCAGATAGACAAGACAACAGACAGGTGAGGTGTGTGACACATGAGGGGGTAAACACCTTGGATGGGGAGGGTGTTGGGGAATCCGAAGTGTAAGTGCCTCCAGACAGCAGCATTATGACTGTGGTCTCCATCCATGGGTAGTCCACACTGCTCTTTCACTGCTGCAAAGGTGCCTGTGCTGGAGGCTGGGCACCAGAACCAATGAGTTCCACCAGGTTTTTGAGTCTGCCCTCAATCCAAGGAAGGTGATACTCATAGCTCCTGTGAACAATCCTGCTCACTATGGCTGGTAGTCAATCCTGGGTAACTAAAGCCCCTCTGACACTGCTCCCAGGGGTGGGAAAGGCTACATCCCTTGGGGTGGTTCCACCTAAAGGTGTTACAGGGCCAGCAGAGGGGGGGCACCACCAGCTTGGGTCCTAGATGTGCTGGGACCCAGTGCCACTGCCGGATAAGGTAGTGTAGGCAGATCAGCAGGAACTGGCCTACCCTGACATGCTGTGGTTATTGAGGTGAAGCAATACATTTAGGTTAGTTATGAAAAAAACATTGTTAGTAATAGCAGCATGCCAGAACATTGGAAATAACCCAATTACATTTCAATGCATATTATGTGAAACACAACAATGAATAACAGAACAGTCAGTATATTAACAGCATGCCAGTAACAGTTACGGGATATGGCCAACAGGATATGTAATTCAACAAGATATGCTAATATACAACCATTGCAATACATAACAATAATAAATCACTTGCTCCAAAATAAAGTTTGTGGAACAATGTATGTTAATAGTAAACCATAGCTAATACATAACAATAATAAATATTTGAAGATAAGGGATGGGGAGAGAGAGAACTGCAGTCCATTAATACCATTATAGGCTATTTAGTTAAAACCATTATTGCTATCTACGCTACAGTGTGTCCTTTATTTATTTGTAAAAATGCCCTATAGCTGCTATAGCATGTACATACCTCTCAAGCTATACACATTTGACAGTATGGGCCGAGCAGTAACAACTGCAGTTACCCAACTACACAGAACACTTGCACATCAGGTGTACCTATATAACTACCAAGGTGTACTGTGGGCTGATGCACTGTGACTTTGCTATTTACATTATCACGTCAATAATTTATCTCTGACAGAGGGATTTCACAATGGTAATTACATTCCATGACAGTGTGACACTTGAGAGACATGTATGTGTACAGTACAGACAGTAAACAACTATCATACCTTGCTTAGCAGGCATGGGGATATAACTCAATAACAGGGACTGCAACAGACGTCTGCATCAAATACATTAATTGACTGCAGCAAACTTTAATACACACTCCAGGCATGCAGCCATACCAGAGCTTACACATTTTATTTATTTTATTTTATTTTTATTATTACACTTATGTCCTGTTTTTATGCTGTATTTTTCTCATTCATGGTAATGATTGTAACAGTCGATGACATGTAAACACACAAGAATGTGTTCATACTATGGGCTACCTAACCCATTAACCTGTAGTTCCTGTGGAGAGAATAGCTGTAAACATTACATGACTGATACTACAATATTTAGATCTACATAGCACTGGATTAAAACTGTGTTCTGTGTGTGGCAAAAATGTACTTCATGCACAGCATTTAGCAAACTGAGCTACTTAGACACTGCTGATTGCTGACTGACTGATATTTGCCTAGAGCTCACCTGACACCACAATACGACCTGCTAATAGTGGTACAGTTTTATACTTGACTGCAGTGACAATTGAACGCACATGCATGACATTCAAGCATGACAGAGATACTAGGTAAAGTATATATTACTACATAAAATACAGCTGTACGCATTACATTGTTAGTGTGTTGAAATATCTGTGAAGTTAGCAAACAAATTTTGATCATGGGTTATTATTTGCAGTCTACAACTATTACACTGTTGTACCTGACTGCAGCACCATATTTCAAAGCCCGAATGCTTGTAGCTGACATGCAATGGTGAAAACAAGACAATCCTGCTGTACATGATTTACCTTGGTGTTATTGCTATTGCTGCATGCGTCATTGCAGACCAGTTGTCATAAGTGATTTCTTACAAAACAACTGTGAATCTACAATTATTGCACAACAACTTTATTAGACATACCTTCATGCAGGTAGTGATACTATTTTGGATTTTTTATTGCAGAACAGTTGTAATAATTGATTTCTTGCAAAACAGCCATATTGCATGACAGATTTTATTAGACATGCAGGTAGTGATACTAGTTCATGTTTTTATTGCAGAACAGTTGTAATAATTAATTTCTTGCAAAACATCCCCGCTTCCAAAGTCATTGCACAACAGAATTTATTACAGAAACATTTAATCCGTTACTGTATAATTTCATGTTTTTATTGCACAACAGTTGTCATTATGCAGGTGTTGCAACACAGCTGTAATTCCACAGTTATTCCACTAAAAACTTTTATTGCATATAGCTTATTATGGTTAATGCTTTAGTCTTCCCTGTTTAAGGCACTACAGTTGGCAGTATGCACTTATTGTAGTACAGGAGTAAGCCTACATTCATTGCAATACAATCTTTACTGTATATACCTAATCACAGTTAATGCTTTACTCTTTCTCGCTTATTTGACGATAGATAGAAAAATACATCTGTACTGACCACAGTCACGGAGCAACCTGGCCAAGCACCCGGCATCCACCTCAATGTTGTAAGCCCTCTCCTCTGCAGCTGTTGAGAGAGAAGCACACCATTATGCATACCAGTTTAGCAGACATTCAAGATTAAATATTGGTGAAACACAAGCAATGGTACTTACATACAAGTGGAACATTCCCAACCCAGAATTCTTGGACCTAGGTGTCCAAGAGAGTCCCCTTCCATCATGTCAGTTCATCATGGTGGTGATGATACCACTCACCTGTGTGTGGGATACCAGTTGCACTGGTGAGGTCCATTGTCATCTGGTCCCAGGCCTCCACCTTACACTCTGAGCCCTGGTAACCTCCCTGCATCAGCTGGCCCTCATGGTTTTTGACAAGGAGTCTGACCATGACCCTGGATTCCTAAATGTCCCACTGCTGCATCTGAAAGCGCAAACCCTCTCCAACACCTGCCATTGTATCCTTCAGAGACAGAACTCCAACAGATATGCTGTATTCCCACCCATTGGGCTTAATATAACCTGTTTTCTCACTCTTACACTCCACTGGGCAATATTTAAAAATGCAGCACATCGCTTAGCACTGCGCAAACCAGTGCAGCTCAGCTGACCATTGTTAAAACCCATATGCTTAGCACTACTTAGCAGTGCACACACCAACCAAGCAATGCCAAGCAGTGCATAAACATTAGCCATTGTTATTTGTTTATGCAGTGCTTAGCAGGTCTTAACACAGCTTAGCTCAGCACAGCAGACCAGTATTTAAAAATGATTTGCATAATTTGTATTTCAAACAAAAATTCCAATTTGCTCTTCCATGTATTCAAACCCTGCACCTACTAGATATAAGGCTGTATGGATATGCGAAATGTTGCTATACATTTATATATACCTCTGAGCTACCTTTAGGCAGTGCAGAATGCAGCACCGCACTGTGCACACCTGCTCAGCTACACTTAAACTTAACCTTTGCATAAATAATTAAATACATCTGGTTTCTATTTTTAGATGTCTGGGGTCTTGGTGCCACTTAGCACTGCTGCACTCCACTGCACACCATGCAAACATGATTTAAAAAAAAAAAAAAAATTAAATTACATTGCTATAATCCATTTGGACAGTGCAAGGAGTGTGTTACTCATCTGTGGACACAGCACCACACTCCCTACACTGATTCAATAAATATGCCCACAGCTCTCCCTTGGCAATGTGCCATGATTAATATGCATCACATGTTGCCAAGGAAGAACCATGTATATGGACATAATAACATTCTGTGTAGGCTCTACACTATGACTACACAGATTTTATTAAATCTAGGGGGTAATATTTTACTGTAAGATATTGTATATTATATGTCCTTTTCATGTTGACATGTTCTGCTGAATTTTTGTCACTCTATGTAACTCTTTCCTTATGACTGTTTGTAATGTTTTCCTTATTTCCAAAACTTTGGTTATTTCTCTATCGTTAGCTAATAATTACCACTGTTAAGTTAATAACTATTGCTGAAGTATTCTTACATATATTATTCTGGAGCTTTTCTCCCCAGGCCTCTGCTGAAACCAGGCTTCTTGTAAAGTCGGCCTTTCCCAGTGAACAAATGTAAATAAATAAATAAATAAAATTATTCATTTATTTTCACAGAAATGTCTTGTTGACCATTTGTGTTTTAAATCAAAATGTGTAGGTAAATTTTCTGTCACACAAAAGTGTATTAACTTAGTTTATGTCCATATATGTATATGTATATGCATATATATATGTATATCTATATCTGTATCTATATCTATATCTATCTATATGCACACACACACACACACACACACACACACACACACATATATATATATATATATATATATATATATATATATATATATATATACACACATATATAGAGAGAGAGATCACACACACATGCGCACACATAAATACATACGTTTGTGTGTGTATATAACTTTTTAATTTTGAGCATTTTTTACTAAACATTCACATGAAGTCTTAAATCAATGATTTATGTCTGGCACTATTGAGATTCCTGGTCATTGCATTCATAGAGATGTACCAGACACATATCTGACCTAAATTTTCAAAAGAAATTGGGACTCCAAAAGTGATCATGTTTTTTAAGTAATTCCTGCACTCTGTAAAATGTTATCAATTTGTCTTGATAAGTACTGTCTTTCCTTTAAAATACTTCTACTGTAATGCCTATTCTCTTTGGTCCTGCGTATGGTTTGGTGATTCTTTTCTCACTCAAAGATTGTCAGAAAATCTAGTAACACTGAAGTAATAAAGTAGTTCTATATGTGGTCATGTATTTCTTTTTCTAATTTTAACTTACTGTAGATTTCTTTTGAAATTGTTGATACTGACATTGGTTTGTTTTAATTTAATCTATTGGCCCACAAGACTTGTTTTCATCATAAAGTGAAAAATAAAAGTTCAAATTAAATGATTTCTTGTTAGTGCTGTTTCTAAAAGAAAGCTCTGGGCAGGGAATTGCCATAATTAAATCTAACCAGTCAGGGTTTCTGGAGGTGATGTGAGTGAGAGAGAGAAAGAGAAAGAGAGAAAGAAAGAGGTGATTGTAAGGCATGTAGAGTAATAACTGATAGCTAAATTCTAGCACAATACCTTTCTGTTTGATTAGGCATTGACAGTTATTCTAATTTGTTCACATGGGGTATTCAGTAAAGCCTACATGATAATTTTGACTGTGTGTGCATCGCTGTGTGCCACAAAAAGTTTTAGATTCAGTAAAATCCATGTAGCGATGAGTGCACAAACATGGAAATTTTCATGGCATGCAAATTACAGCACAAGTAGATGAACTGTATGCTAATGAAGGAAATCAACATGGTGGACTGATTCAACAAGCTGTAAAGTAACCATATAGATGCTCTGCTCATCTTGGCCATGTATGTGAAAGTTTTCCAAGTACAGCTAAGCAAAGGAGTCTACATGGAAACTAAAACAAGTAATTTTCCATACATTTGTACAGAACAGACCGTAACATGTAACCCTGCACACATTATGGCATTCCCAGACATTTTGGATGCTAGAAAATTATATTAAAAATAGCAACAATTCATTATTAAGTGCCATGACATAAATGCCGCTTTGCACCCCCCACCCTCAAATGAACAATGAAATCATAACTAATGTAGACAGCTAAAAGTGTAAATGCCATCAAGCATAGAATCCCAAACCTAAATTTCTCTGTGCAGGTATATGCACCTGAGTAATACCCTCCCTTGACTGCACAACACTGGATTCAGTTTCTCTGCCTATGAGGTAAGCAGCCATGTAGATTCAGGGCTGCCAACACAGTGAAGATACAAATGCGGTAAGAACTCATTAAAATTGCTGAATCCCAAAAACTTGTCACAGAATAGAGATGTTCACTACATGTAGGCACTTCCACAGTATTCATGTTGAATGCATGGCAGCAGTGAATGATGACATCAGAGGAGTATGTCAGGTTACACTTACACTGGTGTACATGTAAGTCTGTAAAATGTAAAAGTAAATGTGAGAGTGCACAATACACAAGTTCTATGTCATCCTCTTTATTGTTTGTTAGAATGCATTGTATCTATCTGCATTACATTAAAATGTATTTTTTAATTATTGTCCTTGTTTGTGAGATGCTACACTTAGCACAACCACAGGAAACAGAGGAATGAATGGCAGGTTACATGGTACTTGTCACATAACTATTCCTGTGGCAGCATGTGTATGTGTAGGCCTAGAGTATAGAAGGTCCTCAGTTCTACTACAGGGTATGCAGTCATCGCTCTATTTTTTGAAACTACATGTTTGCCCTATATCACAGGCAAAAATAATAACTTCCATTGTATTCACCTCATTTCAGCATCAGTGCATGCAATGGCTCATAGATGCACACAGTGGTGTGCATTTGTGTACCATGCATCCAACTATCTTCAATAATGGTACTTATGTTTTTGCACAGCTAGGGTTCTATACACATAGGACACACTCTACACATAGGCTGCAGGCCTCATATGAACCTATGAATCTGTGTGTTTATGCAGGCATCCCTACCTGTTGTCCCCACATGGCCTGCTATGTCATCTGCCATAAGTTAACCTGCAGCCATGTAAAAGTTAGACTTATGGTGTGGTGATTGCATAAAGTACTGAGTTCTGTAGTCTGTATACTTAGGTGTGTGTGTGTGTGTGTGTGTGTGTGTGTGTGTGTGTGTGTGTGTGTGTGTGTGTGTGTATGTGTCCAGCCAGAACAGCAAGTGTGTATCCTACAGTTACTGCCCCAATCTCAGAAATTGGCAGTATTATGATACTTGTACCTGCCTAAACATCCATTTTAGGCAGGCTTAATACTGTCTTCTCTCTAATGTGCACTGCTGATGTCATCCACCGTAAGCTGACATGCACACATCTAAAAGTCAAACTTGTACTGTGGTGCTTGCATAGAGTACTGTGTTCTGTAGTCTGTGTACTTAGGTTGGGGTTCTGTCCTCAGTGCAGTCACCTCTGTGTGTGTGTTTTTGTGTGTGTCCCTACATAACAGATTAGATGTGCTATCCTACAGTTACTTCTCCAATGGCATGGCTTTTTAGGATTTTGATATCTCCACCCACCTACACATTAATTTCAGGTACCCCTCCTACCTTCTTCTCTCCAAAATGCACTGCTGATGTCATCTACTATAAGTTGACCTGCAGACATTTAAAAGTCAGACTTGTGCCACAGCACTTGCATATAGTACTGTGTTCTGTGGTATGTATACTTAGGTATTTGTTCTATTTTCACTGCAGTCAACTGAGTGTGTGTGTGTGTGTGTGTGTGTGTGTGTGTGTGTGTGTGTGTGTGTGTGTGTGTGTGTGTGTGTGTGTGTGTGTGTCTATTCAGCAGATTAGATGTGGTATCCTACAGTTACTTCTCCAATAGCATGGCTTGCTAGTCTTTTGGTACTTGCACAAGCCTACACATCCATTTCATGCAGTCCTCCCAGCCCCTTGTCTCCCACATGATCTGCTGATGTCATCCACTATAAGTTGACCTGCAGAGATGTAAAAGTCAGACTTGTGCCATGGCACTTGCATATAATAATGTGTTCTGTAGTCTGTGTACTTTTGATAGGTAGAGGTTCTATTCTCACTGTGGTCAAGTGTATGTGTGTGTGCATGTCAGGTATTACTTGACATTACAGAGAGCCCTTTACATGAGCATGTGGGACACTGCTATCACCATATGCTCAATAGATAATGCTGATATAATCAGCTGTAGCACATTATTGAAATGAAACCAGCCCAGTAGGGCAGGTCAGACACTGGCTTGAAGCCCAGGCTGATGTCACCTTAAATTCATAGGAGTTTACTAGGCTATTGGTGCTAGGGCCTATATAAACCTAGCCATGTTATACCATTGTTCCTTTATCAATCAGCTTGTATGGTTTATACTTACAGTGCAAGTGTATGATCAGCACTGGCTGCCCTTATTCAAGAGGGACATGGGTGACACACCCATGGTAAGTTTATGGTCTCCCATCCAGCTATCTAAGTTATGCTTAAATAGGGTCATTGAGGAGCTCTGTTTTATGTGAATTGGCAGTTTGTTCCAGAGGAGTGGCAATCTCTTTGAGACATATTAGTCTATCCAGCATGTGCTGTTAATGTGACATTCAAGGTTAAGATACCTAGAATGAGTGAATCTTTTCCCATGTGACTTGTGGATGTGCAGGATTTCCATTAGGGCAGGGTCTGAGACTAGGCCAGGCACATGTCACTGCTCAGCAGCCTACAAGATAGATAGTACAGTGTCAAGGCCTTCAGTCTGTCCATGGAGGTCATGTGTTACAGGCTCTGAATTGTCTTGGTGGGAAATCTCTGAGGTATTTCCAGCTGCTGCAGATGTCTGGTGAGTTACATACAGAAGGGATTGTTGTACTTTATTAGAGGTCTGATGATGGATGAGTACAGGGGAGTTGTAACATCCTTAGATCTGGGTGTGATTCCCTTACTTATGAGATGTGCAACATAGAAGGCCTTCCTTTCTACTGTGGACACATGGTGATCAAAGTTAATGTTGCTATCAACCTATGTTCCCAAAGCTCTCACCACAGGATTTCAGCTAAGGAGGTACCGTTAATATTGTAATGTACACAGACTTCCTCTTTCCAGAAAGGGGTGATAATTAATTATTTTATGTTTATTTTGACTCCATGGCTTTGGCACCAGTCATTTATCTGTCTAAGACCTTTTTGTAGTATGTCATCATTATTGTGGGACTCAATAATTGCACCCAGTTTGCAGTCATGAGTGACATGGTAATCCACAGGCCATCTCTTTTTCCCCTGGACTTCTGAGAAATACATTCCAAATAGAAGGGTACCAGTACAGACCTTGGTGGTACACCCGTGTTAACTGGTCCACTGCTAGAGATGGAATCCTCAACTTTGACTGTATGTGTTTTGTCAGTGATCCATTTGGCTACCCATCTAGGGACTCATGGGTTAATTTCCAGCTGTGTGAGTTTCTCAATGATGCCTGAGTGAGGAATTGTGTAAAAAGCCTTGGCTAAGTCAAGGTAGGCTGTATCTAGAGTTTTGCCTTCATCCAGAGCTGTGGTTGACATTCCCTATGAAGTCCGCCAGATTTAACAAGCATGATCTACCCATAACAAAGCCATATTTTATCAGGTCAAGTGTTTGAAAGTCACCTTTGTCTTTGTTGATCAGGTCCATGATTATTCTTTCCATGGCCTGACAGATAAGGCCAGTTAAGCTTATGGGGCTATATTTTGAGGGTCAGTTTATGGACCCCTTGTCTGCAAGGGAATTAATGTTGCTGTGTTCCACTCTGCTTGGATGAAGCCATTACTTACATTGTGGTTGAAGGGAGTTCCAAGTAGCTCCACTAGGTCCTGTTTCAGACCATTTAGTAGGCAGCCTGGGATGTTATCTGGATAGGATAGGTATTACTACTGAGGACTGAAACCCAGGACATACTGCATTTTATGCCGTGACTCTATTTATTTAACTACTTGGATAGGGTTGGAGGCTGTGTTTTTGACTATGGAGAGTGCAGTTATGACCTGCTCTTTGGAGATACCAGGTAGAAGGCTGGTAACAGGTATGCTTTGGGGTATGTCTGATGGGGACAGGTGGGTGAAGTTTGCCTCACATCTGTCTGCTAGCAGGTTGGCAATGTACTCAGGGTCAGTATGAGTGATACCATCCACTACTAGTATAGCACAAAGCTGGCCCTTCCCTTTTAGATTTATGACATAGCTAAAGAATGCCTCCTGGTTATATTTAGTGAGGGATACTAGTTTAGCTCCATACTTGGCTTTAGAGGACTTTACAAGATAGATAATTAGCTTCTTCAGGCTATGGAGGGTGCCCTTCTTCTGCTGAATCAGTTCCTTCTTGTTCTTCAGCATTACTTTCTTCCACTTGTTGTATAACCTATTTATGCTTGATGTCAACCAGGGTGGCTTGTTTTTCTGTGAGGACCTTGCTTTGATCTGTTCAGGTTCAGACTTTGGTGTGTAAAAAGCCTTGGCTAAGTCAAGGTAGGCTGTAGCTAGTGTTTTGCCTTCATCCAGAGTTTTGGTAATATTCTCAAAGAAGGCCACCAGGCCCACCAAAGGATAGGTGTTTATATAGGCCATGTGTTTACAGCTCTGTATAGCATTCATTGTTGATAGTGCTAGCATGGGGTTTGCAACTATTTATGGCATCACTTAAAATGTTATAGTTTCATTTTGAGAAATATTTCATCCTTTCTGCTTTTGAGGGGGTACCATGTATGATTGTTAATTCGAATGAGACTGAATTCTGATCTGACCAGACCAGGGAGGCCAACATACAGGGGTTAGTGCAGAAACCCCCTATGCTGGTGCATACTAAGTCTATGACAATCAAACCTCCCATGGGGCTGCAGACTATTGGTTACAGAGCATGTGTATTAACAAAGTCCATGAACTTTACAGTGAGCATGTTTCTGCTCATACATAACTCCCAATTGATGGAAATATAGCTGAAATCACACATGAACAAGGTGTTTGGCTGTATAGTGAGTGACTCAAGTAGGTCCATATAGGCAAAGTGGTTCTTGTGGTTCATGATGGAGGACCTGTAGCTAACAATGATATGGAAGGGGTTTTACCTACAGTTAGTTGGACTTGGAGTAGCACTATGAACCTGTACTGTTTGACTAATCTTGAGAAGTATTTGTCTTTAATGAAGAAGTATAGACCTTTGCCTTTGGTTCTTTCATGCTCTTTTTCATGTATGAAGGTGTGGAAGGCACTTGTAGCCTTGCATGGCCGGGGGCTCTCTGTGGCCTTGACCCATGTCTCCGTGACTGCACAGATATGAACACCTTCCAAGGTAAGGAGTGATTCCAGTGAGTGCAGTTTCTGATTTACACTCCTTGCATTAAGCACCATAACTTTCAACTTCTCCCTATGGATTTTTTTACATTGGGAATTTAGTTGTTCTAACATTGCCTAAAAAGGCCACTGTGGAGAAGACACGTACCTTTCCCAGTAACCAAAAGTCAAGAGGTGACAGGTGAAGACCATCTGTGGCATTGCAGTGTGGTCTGTCGACCATGGTCTCCCAAGCTGACAGATACTAGATCCCCCTGGATTGACAACAGAAGCTAAGCCAACTATTGAAGTAAATCATGTTTTTTGATATTGAGGCATCATCCTAGGTGAAGGTGGAATGCTGCTTAGGGCTAGGGACATATCTGCCTAGGACAGATAATCAGAGAGCTCAGCCATGTCTCTCTTCATATAATACAGTGAGGTACATCTCCAGTCATTCACTACAACATGGACTATGACAGAGTCATAATGGTACTTGTTTAGAGACTGTGTGCATGCTCTGACAGATCCTGGCACCTGATAGGTAGTTGATCGTTACCTTCTCCTTGTCTAGCCTGATGATGGGGACATCTGTGTGTCTCAATATGGAGTTGCTTATGACTAAGACAATTGTTTTTTGAGGTTTTTTGCCTTAGGTGCTCATTGGCTGAGACACTCCTGTGTCTAATATTTTGTGCAGTGGATTTTGTTGGGTCTTCAGTGTGTGCAGTAGATTTGTGATTGGGAGGTCTTTGAACTTTAGCAGGCTTGTAGTGAGTACCTGCACATAAGTGGGTTTATGTGTCATGAGCTTGTTATGTGCAAGAGGTAAAGTGTGTATGCTAACAACATGTTTGGTATCTGGTTTGTTGTTGTGTGAGAGAACTGATTCCAAATTCATAGTATAGATGCAGTTCTCACATGTTGTATTAATTTTTTTTAGCAGTAAATGGCTGTCAGTGTACATGAGGTAATTGTTACATTGCTTCAGAATGCCCATGTCAATCAAGCTGTCTGAAGAAATGGCGGGGAATTGTCCATCCATTATGGAAGGTCTATACTGTAGTAACTAGTGGAGAGAGGGCTAGATGGACCAGGTTTTGCTGTAAGATTAACAAAAAGTGTTTTTTCTATGCCAGGCTAGGGGTAGAAAAAAAGTGTCAATATTTCACAATGCCCATCTGAGTTGCTCACAGGGCAACTGTGCAAGTTCTGAACAGCTCCTGTAAACTAAGCACAAACCTGGCCAAGCACAACACTGGAATACTAGCAAAGTTAAATGATTTTAAACAATTAAACAAAACCAATCCCCAACTCAGATGGGTCTTTGGCTGCACACTTCTGCCATAATGGTGTAGCGGGGCCTTCTTAATATAAAAGGGCTGGTTTTAGTGCTTAAATGATACCAAATAGTGTAGATTTAGCAACCCTAAATCTAGCCTGTGATATATAATGCAGACGTACTACAAATTCAAATTGCTGGCAATTGCAATCACAACAGCAGGAAAAAAAAAACAGTTTAAATAAAGCAGCAGTTCAGTAGAAAATTCTAACAAGAGTGTCGACAACACACCTTCCTAGTGTGAAATAAGTGGTCTGCAACCCAAGTGATTAAACCTAAACTAAGACACTTTCAGAATAATAGGCACAATAAGCCTTCAACCAGCAATTCCCAGCTTAGAAGGGTGTAGGCTATTTTTGCCTGCCAAAAGAGTCTATACCACAAACTTTCCTTATGTAAAATAACTGGTTTAGAGGTCAAGTGCTTAAACCATAACAAAGACGCTTAGAGAAACAGGCACAATATGCATTCAACCAGCAATTCCCAGCTCAGAATGGTAGGGGCTACCATCTCAACCTACAAGAGTATAGACTACAAACCTTCTTAATGTAAGACAACTAGCCTGAAGCCCAAGTGCTTAAACAAAAAGTAAGAGGCTTACAAAAACAGTTACAATTTAATGCGATAACAGACAGATGCCAGTGACATCTCTTTTAATCTATCCACATACAGCATGTCATGGTTGGTAAGCCCTGTGTTATCTTGATGAGAAAGCTTTGTGGTCTGTCCATCTATTTCATGTGCCTGGTGAGGTTCATGCAAAAGACAACATTATACTGTATTACTGTTCAGATGAGTCTAACTACAGTGCTGTCATACAATCCTGAGATCTGAATCTGATGGCATGTCTTATGATGTGCACCATACATAGTTATTGGAGAATATTAAAGAGAAAGGTTATAAAGTAATGGGGCACATTTCAGTTCATGACTTAACAACATTTATGAGAGAATACAGTAGAAAGTACTGACATGATGGTGCAATATCCACTGTATAATTTGGCAAGGCAAATATAAGTGACAGGTACAATTATCACACAACACAAATGCAGATATACTAGGCACTAATGTAGCTATGCAACCTGTGTAACATACACAAATCATTTGTATCTCTTATTCCAAAAGAGAGAAAACAGGGATATGGCACAGTTATCATCACTATCACATGGTGCTGGGGGGAGGCAAAATGCCCAGGCTGGCATAAAAGGTCAATGAGTGTGTGTGAGGGAGAAAGGAAAGCAGGTACGCTGTGGGTGTGTGTAGGTCTGTAGAGGTCCTCCATATGAAAGTGGTGTGTGACAGTCTGCATGAACACAGCCAAGCTCAGTGCTAGCTCTATGTCCTGGTATGTCAGACAGGTGTGAGCCATGCATGATAGAGGTGGCAGTTCATTGTTGTCTCCCCTGACCATGAGAACAGGCTCTGTCAGAAATTGTACTGGCACCTCCATGTCCAAGGTCAGATGCAGTCCTGCAAACTGAGCATGACCGATGTCTGCTGGGCATACTCACTTCACTGGAGTGCCCAGGACCATGACCCCATGCCCTGCCATATCTGGGTGTGGACAGCATACTCACCGTTGGATCAGTGGAAGTACTGCCACTATGGAAATGTGATTAGGCACAGCCACATTGGCTATCAGCAGATGGTGTGGCTGACTTGTGCCCAAGAGGATGCCATTCCCCTCCCAGCAGATGTTCCATCACAGACTCTGCTCATCCCATGACAGACACCCCTCATTCCAATGTGTCATTCATCCAATCCAGAGAATTGGTGACATGGTAGAAGCAATCACACATGTCAGAATGTGCAACATCCACAACCCTGAGCATTTGTCTGGGGTAAATTTCTGATCATGCTTGTACCTCCATGCTGTCCCTAACCAAATGTTGAGTGACATGGGAAGAGACACCGGCACCAGATGGAGGAGGGGCAGCAGGACCCCTCTGAGGATCCCTATCAACCCTTCTGCATGGCTCTTCATCAGCACTTTGGCTACAGCCAGAGTCAACAGGTACTGATGCCACAGTAGCCAGACTTCCCTGCTCAATGTCCTTACCCTCCACCTGTCCTCTATCTGTGGGGTCAGTGGATTGGGTAGACATTGGCCTAATGGCAGTGTCTGAGAAAAAAGAAGGAGGTGGCTGGATGTCAACCTCTGTGTCAGATTCAACCTCTGCACCCCCGAATGTGCCTCAGTTTCATCACCATCATCATCAGTGTCTGATGAAACAATAACATCAGGTGACACAGGGCCCACATTCCCACTGTCATGATCACCTGTGATAAAAAGGGAGAAACACAGGCATACATTAATACCTGCACTACTATGATGCAATATATGCTAAACAGCTAACAGTGCTCTCACTATTACAGGCAGTACAGCAATACACACAACAGGCCTGAAATGGCACATTATATGATATTTCTAGAAATTGATCTGCAGTACTGAAATAACTTTATTTGACTTACCATCTGCAGGAGGCATACATTGCTGGATTCCTGAAGGTCCTGAAATAAGTTAAGCAAGAGCTAAGGGTGGCATCATCACATTTAACAGTAAGACAGGGGCACTTCATGTACTCCTCTATATTTGCATGCAATTTACATTCAACAAGAACATGACTAACAACTCCAAACTGAGCTTATCACTGTACCAATCTTCAACCCCCCCCCCCCAAAACAAAAGACGTGACACAGAGCTAACTTTAATTTCAATTGTTCTGCTATATAACAATATTCAAGTGGCTATATAACAAAGCCTACCTGGAAGCTCTTTCTGGGACTGAGAAGGAGAGGTGGCCACATCAATCACATGTTGTGGGTCATTCTGCTGTGAGACGTCCTGTTGTAAAAGATTTGCCAGGAATTCCTCATTGGGGGTGAGAGGTAGTTCTGCAGCAGGCCCACCCCTGGTTACCCTCTGGTCTCTGGCAACAGCAGCTGCACACCTTTGTGCAGATGTTAACATGTCAGTGGCCCTGTGGCACACCTACTCATAAGTCCATCTTTGGCCACCCATGGCATTTATGTTTGCAAGGATCTCCTCCCATAGTCTCAGTTCTTTGGCATATTGGCACAACCCCTTCAAAGAAGAAAACCCCATGTTGACAGAGCGCATAAACAATGATTGTATTCTCAGCCTCACTGAAGTGGTGTCTGTATCTCAATGACATTTTTGACTCTAAAATACAACAGAATGATAACACACAGATAAGTATCACATAACTACAAAGTAACGGTTGCCAGATGAAATGGTTTACTCATTGCAGCTGAGTGTACCTCCAGGTGTTTCTGCACTCCATTGGCTGAGGTCTAGATTTTCAATATCAACCACCTCGCTGTGGATGGGTCCTGGATTTTCCATCCTCTCCCCAATCACGGTGTTCACCCAACCCATGTGTCCGTCACTCACCCTGTCTCTTGTCTTGTTTGTTTTGTCTGTCTGCAATTGCTTCCTCATCTGCCCAGCTTACCTCAGCTAGGCATTCCTACAGCCCTTCCCCAACATTCCTCTCTCTCTCAAAAAAAAAAAAAGAAAGAAAGAAAATGTGCACCTTTCCCACAAAAAAAAAATAAATAAATCCTGTGTATAGTTCTCCATTTTCCACATGTCTTCATGATACACATGATTTGGTCCAATTCCCTACACAACAGATTGTGTTATAGTAACTCCTCTCTCTACAGGTGACAGTTTTGATTCAGCAAAATGTGTGTAAATATGTTCATGTTTTGTTCTTGAAGAAATGGATAGCTATGGTTCTTTCCTATATCCTTCCTGCAAATTCCTGCTTCCTTTTACTTTGTTCTTCCCCCTGCTTGGTCCCCATTTCACTACTTTCTTGTGTTTCCCATTTCTTTAAAGCATACTTGAGCAATGGTGCACATCACTCACTAATGTGTAGCTGCTGCAAAACCAGTTATAAGTATTATATAGTTGTATTGGAAACCAGTACCATCTAGCCTTATTTTAGAGACTCCATACCAACTATCACACTTCAGAATTTGGATTTATATGAAAAAATATTTGAAACTGTTACATACACATGGATTTGAACCCAGTACCATCTGAATACAAAACATACATGTATCACTACATTAACAGATGGTCTTACAAACTCAGTTAATTAGCAAGTATATTTTAGAGACTGTATAGCAAACGTCAGACTTAACTGCTGTTGTATACACCTGCTACTTAACTGAATGTCTAGCTGCAGTAATTAATGCAGTTAATGCAGTGATAAGTTAATTTTTGGTAGATAGTATAGCTATACGTAATACATTAAAGTATTTGGTAGTAGCATTCATCACGGAACATTGCTCAGTACTGCTGTACAAAACTAAATGAGTATCATGCAATAATGCTTTATAAAACATTACCGGGGATTGTGCAATGCTGCTTCATACAAATATAATGAAAAAGATATGACATTAGTGATATGGGTAGCAAGCATGGGGGAGTACAAAGGAAAATCTTTCCTAAACTGTGTCGCTTACAATTGAATGTATTACATATATCTGCTAGCTAAGTGACTGTGGCAGCAAGTGGTAATGCATTGTTGTTGGAGCAGATGATACTGGGTTTGAATATGGGTGGAAGTAATAATTTTACAAGTGCGAACAATACTTTAAATATATCTACTTATATTGCTGCCATTTACCGTTGCTTCATGTTGCACCATCACACAATAATTATTTAAAAAAAGAAATGGGGTAGACAAGAAAGTGGTGAAATGGGGAGCAAACAGGGGGAAGAATAAAGTGAAAGGGGAAAGAATGTGCAGGAAGGATGTAAGAAAGAACCATAGCTATCCATTCCTTCAAGAATAAGACACGAACATATATGCACAAATTTTGCCGAATTTGGACTGTCACCTCCAGAGAGAGGGGTAACCACAACACAATCTGTTGTATAAGGAATTGGACAGAATCAAGTGTGTCATGAAGGCATGTGAAAAATGAAGAGCTATGCATGGGACAATTTTTTTTTTTTTTTGAGAGAGAGAGAGGAATGTTGGGGAAGTGCTGTAGGAATGTTTGGGTGAGGTAAGTTGGACAGATATGGAAGCAGTTACAGACAGACAAGACAAACAAGACAAGAGACAGTGACAGTGAAGGACACATGAGGTGGGTGAAAACCATGGTTGGGGAGAGGGTGGGTAATCCAGGTCCCATACACATTGAGGGAGTTGAGAGTGAGAATCTAGTCCTCACCCAGTGGATTGTCATCACTGTCACCTCACTGCACCACTGACTGCAGTGCTTAATGTCTGCATCTCCTACAAGCACTCTGCATGAGGATGGACAGCAGGTGCTCCATCCAGTGTAAGCATGAGCCCACAGTGCTATGCACAATCCTATACACCATTCATGGCAGTTCCTGTTAGGTGTGAAACACATCACCTCTGCCACTGCTCCTGAAGAGAGACACAGGCTTATCCTCCACAGCAGAACTATCTGATGGACCAGGTAGTGCAGGAGCGGCAGAGAGGTTTCTACCAGGTTGTGTACTAGATGTGCTGGGCAGCAATATTTTAGCTGGTTGAGTGGAAGCAGGTGGATGCCATAAGACAGGCCTACCCTGCTGTGCTGTGGGAAAATAGAAAATACAAAATTAAAAAATAAAAGAGAGAGAGAAAAGGGTTGGGGTGAGAGAAAAAAGGGAGAACATTAGTAACTCTATAAGTGACATACAAAGTATTGCTACAATTATTTGACTCTGTTATTTTACCATTTCTTTTGACACTACAAACTCCTAACAAGCTTCTTCCTTACTTTTAAGACTACCCTGATTTAACAGAAGCACACTGTAGTACAGATTGCAGCTATCAACCCTTGATGTGTGCATATATTGCACATATGCATGCTTCAATTATATTGATTATAGTTTACAGAAGGCCATTTGTGCCACTGGTATAGAGGTATGAAGTTACATTCTAATAATGATGAAAACCTAACAGTATTGTATATTTGGGAAGTTTGTTTTTTTGAACCACAACTGATGACTACTCTCAAATACTGTACTGATCTTTTGTACTGCAGACTACTGCATGCATACTTTTCTTTTACAGTTTAGAGATGCATGTTCACTGTTATCTGAGAATATGGCACCATTGCTTTGTGCTACAGACTAAGGTATGCATAGTTTCTTTTACAGTTGGGATATCCATGCTCAAGTTGATACAACTGTATTAAATATCATCTAAGTGATCCTTAACTTTTAGTGCTATGAAATTACTATACAAATTATAATTATTATTAAAATACTATTTAGACAGTACTGTTCTGATGCATACATACCACATGCTTCTTGCATCCATAACAAATGTGTGACATAAGACCTGACATTTGAGGCTTGTCTGTGTGGAAAAAATCAGAACAGAACACCATTATGAATACCAATCCTGACTATAGTTAGCTTTATACTCTTACAATTACTCACTGAAATTGATACTTACACATCTGTAGGGTGTCCCCTGCACTAAATTCCCCAATCCAAAGGTTGAGGGTATCCCATTTCCTCCTCTGGAGGTCATCAAAGTAATGTTTTCATTGCTTACCAGTGCTGGGGATACCTGTAGCAATGGTTAAAGCCCTGGCAATACTATTCCAGGTTTCAGGCTTGTATTCTGAGCCTGTATAGTGTTGCTGCAGCAACCAGGGCACATGCTCCTTAACTATGATTCTAACAAGCACTTTGGACTGCTGAACACCCCACTTCTGCACCCAAAAAAGGACACCCTCTCCAGAAACTCCTGGCATGCCTGCCATAGCTCAAGCTCAATGTATAATGAGTATTTCCCACCAACTGCATTTTATATGCTGATGTTTTTGCACCTATTGCATATCTCACAATTATTGAGAGTCTGCACAATTGGGTTTTGCAACATTTGCAAATGTTGTGCACTGCCTACCATCACACAAACACAGTAAACTAGGGTGTGCATTGCTGGGCACAGTGTTTGCATGATGGCAAGCAATGCACAATAGTGGCAAACAATCCAATTTCTAGATTATTAGGTATATAGGCACTTTTGTAAATGTGCTAGTCAAATGAGCCATATCTATATTTCTTCTAAGGACGTTGAAAATACAGTTCTGTATGTTGTACTTCATTGCTATAATCTGCAATCTTACAATAGTAAAACAAAATTTGCACACCCTGTACTGGAACCGCAGACCATCTATACTCCCCAACTGTACTTAATAACTGCTGCCACAGGATTAGTTACCTGATAAGCCCTGTTTTAGTAGTTATTGTAATGGCCTCACTTTTAATCGTAGCATAACACTGCTTACTGCAATTGCGTGATAGCCAATATTATCAATTGAATGCATACAGTTTATGTGCGTGGCTGCCTGGGTCCTGTCCACAACCTTGGTGGTCCTTTCCTCCAGCTTGTGTCCTGCTGCACCTCACAAAAACAAGGTGATCAGAGCTAAATGTGTTTATGCAAACTAGCACACTGAGCAAACACTGGAAAAAAATTAAAACACAAAAGGGTGACTGCCCAAAGTTTTGCAGAATGTCCAGATGTTTGCATCATATTTTTAGGCTGTTCCTTGTATAATGTGTGGTTTAGTGAGAAATCACTGAAGATGGAGGTTAATATGTAATGATATACATTCCCGTTTCATACTTCACATCCTTCAGAAAATGCATGCTAAGACAAAGTAAATTGGTCCATTAGTTTAGTGTTTAACCACATTTCCTGCACTAAAAGATTATGTAGAACAATCCACATTCAGTGTACAGGTTTCATGGCCAGCAACACAGGTGTGAGCTACTAAACCTTGCTTACACAGACTGAGCATCATTAATATTCATGGCGCAATGCCACAAAGTGCTGCACAATGAGCAGTATCATGTAGATGAAAACAGTCCATGTAGGCTCAGGGCAGAACCTGCATGGAGTTTATTGAATCCTGCCGATAATTTTACAACAAAATGCATAATATTGTGAAACCAGTTTATCCATAATATACCATTTCAGAAGACGTGCATGCTTAAAACTTGTGTCTGTGTCTGAAAATTAAATCCAGTCAGACAACATTACTGATCGGATGATTGACATACCATCACTGAACAGTTCAGCTACAGAAACAAACAATTCTTATCTTTTAAAGGAATCTCAAAATTAAGTTCCTGTAGTAAGGTGCAGGAATGCACAGTAGAATCATTTCCCCAAAACAAGTGGTGGGATGAGGTAGCATTAGCTCTCTCAAAAAACATTAGTCTGCAAAAGTTTTAGGGGAGAAAAGTGCTGTGGATGTAAGTAGGTTAAGGTGCACATAAAACTAAATTGTAAGTCACTTAAATTATATGATGGCTGTAACATAAACTTTGAAATTAAACAAACATACAACCCAATGTGGGATAAGTGTTTCTAGTAATCACTGTATTAAGAATGATATAGGCAGACTAGAAAATGAATGTTTGATTTAGGATATCTGAATTTGTTATCATGCATTACACACAACAGATGCAAAGCTTATATCTCCATTTCTATACAGTGGAAAAGATGCTTTCCTTTATTTCATCATCTGCTGCTTCCCATCATTCATCCTCATTCCTGCTTTCTTGCAGATTTTTTTAATGATGCCCACTGTTGAAATACTGGCAGTGTCTCCACATGGATATGTATTACAACACCATGAGTTAAAGACAATATACTTACGACATCAGCTCACCAGCTGGAGTTCAAGCAGTACATCAGTTTAGTGATGCATGGTATTACAATAGCACAGCAGTATCCTGAGTAATTGAAGCAGTGTCATTAAGCCTATTTTTTAATAAAAGGTGCCTTAAGTAGCTCCTTATAAATGAGAAAGTTTCTGCAAGATGCCAGGGCACCATAGCAACATTATGTTTCATAATGACCAACTTCCATCCTCTGAATTTAATTTTATGCGCTCTTTGGGCAAATTATTTTAATCCCTGAGACCAGCTGGTTATAAAAGTAGTGTGCACTATAATTGATGTTTAATGTGATTAGTTTAATGTATTATAATGAACCCTTTGTATAACTACATTGATGATCTCCATTTGCTTTGACAGGGCATTCTCTAAGTCTGTTACATTAGTGCTAATTTTATTTCCATACATTGAAGATTACACATACAATGCTGATAATAGGAAACATGCATTCTTTTCAGTTAATTTTTAAAATTATTGTATTATTATCTTTTTTTACAGACCAAACCTCTTTTAGACTATGAATTTTATCCTGTGGAATAGAAAATGTGAAAATAGTCATCTTTCGTTTGTATAATTATACTTCATGTCTCAAGTTTTTTTACACTGTATCACTACATAAAATGAATATAGCCAATCATTTAAACACAGTAAATTTGAATAATAGTACTGAAAATTAACAATTGCATACTCGAGGTAGGTAGTGACTGACCAATTTGTATACTTGAGGTATTATTGTTTAACAAGATTTTACAGTAAAATATTTATTCCGTCTAAATAAAATATCTTCTTTTTTTTCCAATTGTAAATGTTTCTCATAAGTACATTACCCAAGTGTGAGTGTCAACAAAATTATCATCAATAAAAAGAATATACAATTTTCTTCTTTGTTTATTCTGCTTTCAAAATGTTAATTTTCATTTATTATAGAGCAACAAGTTTTGTTTTGCCTGGCACTTTTGTTATGTGCATCCCATTTGACATTGAACTGGGATAAACTTATAAAGCTGCATAGAAATTAATTTTTCTTCTTTTCTTTTTTAATTGTTTTGCTATTTCCATTTGCTTACTTACCATTACCATGATTCACATTCTTCAAAGAGATAGTCTGGTATTAACTGGTATTAAAGAGGTTTATGCAAAGTATAAATTAGCATGACCACTTAAAATTTAAATTTCAGTTTCATTTAAATACCTTGAAAAGCATGCACTGAATGCTGCTATAACCACTACTACTACTAAGGCTACTACTGTTACTACTACTGCTACTGCTGCTAGAGCTACTACTACTGTTACTACTGCAACAATTACCAGTACCGCTTACTGCTACAACTATTACTGCTGCTACTACTACACCTTTAAGTGCTAATACTATTACTATTACTGTTATTATTATTACTGCTGCTACTACTACTGCAGCTGCTGTTGCTGCTATTGCTGGTAGAACTATTACTGCTACCACTACTGCTAGTACCAATAATAATCTTATGGTAAAAAAGTAGTTAGAAAAAGCCAGACTCCAGAGAACTGCCATGATACTGTGATAATGAGAAGCATATGCTTAGTAGCATCAGTAGTTGGCAGGAATTCTATACCAGCTGCAAGCAGTCAAGTACTGAATTCAGCATCACAACATGTAAGGTCTCAGAGTAATGAAACTTCTCAGAGGGAATATGGTATTTAATGAGTGCAGTTTACCTAAGAGGAAAGCTCATTGACTGAATAACAGCCAGCACCTGGTCAGCAAATGCCAGCATGTCATCAATAATTACCCCAATATTATACACATCTCATGGAAATTTGACCTTAGCAAACCACAATTATATAAGGGTTCACAGAAGTGTTATCTGATTACTTTGTAGTTGTCTTGGATATGTTGAGCTCAGGTCTATTACAACAAATCCACTGATGAGTACTTTTCTGATCTACCAGGGCATGTCTGATTGTCATAGTATCCTGATAGATGGAGAATTATGGCTGCATATCAGCAACATAGCAAAAGGTAACATGTACACAGTGAACAACACAGGATACAAGATACAGCTATGTAGTACACCACAGCTGAGGGGTATCAAAAAGCAGAGATGTTACTAGCTTTGATCTGCCATGAAAATAGTGGAACAACCATTCTTAGACCATAGCTATGAGATAACAGTACTGGCAAAAAAGTCAAATACTATCCCAGGCTGCTTTCTAAATTGCATGAAAAATGACATATTAGGTCCTCTGGAAATGCTGCTTAGAATAGCCTCCAAACAGGCTCCTTGCTTCTCAAATGGAGAATGGCAACCTTCATCCCTCTGCACAAAGGTGGGCCATCTATTGACCCTGGAAATTAAAAGCCTGTAAGTCCCACTAGTCTTATTTGCAAAGCCATGGGAATAATTATTATGGAAATTATCAATAATGACATAGGAAACCACCAGATGCTGAACTCAACCGAGTCTGATTTTTAAAGTACAGCTCATGCCTACTAAGCTTAGTAGACTTCTTTGAGAAGGTCATCTAAACAATGGAAGAAGGCAAAATGGTTAACACTGCCTACTGTGACCTGGCCAAGGCATTTGACACAGTACCCACTCAGACATTGTTGAGAAATTCAAGGGGTTAGGCATAAAGTCTTATATCACCTGGTGGATTGCCAGCTGAGTCACAAACAGGACCCAGTAAGTTAGACTTGAGGAGTACATCTCTATAAAAAGACCAGTTACCTGCAGAGTCTTGAAAGTGATCAGTCCTGCGACTGCTCCTTTTTGATGTCTAATTCTCTGAAGTCAAAGCCAATGTCAAGGGCCTCTAGTTGACCAAATTTATAGACAATAACAAATTAGAAGCAGTCACAGAATCTCTTACCACCACTAATGTTCTCCAGGAAGGGCTAACACCAACAAATAACTGGTGCTAGAGCCATGGGCTAAAAGTAAATGACAAGAAGTGCACAATAGTATCCTTCAGGACGTTGGCCACTCTTGGTAACTACCATATTTACAACACATCACTAAGGCTTGAGCCAGTAGTCTGGGTCTTGGGGACAAATATAGGCAGTAATCTAGCCTTCAGCCATCACAGGTCTACAGTAGTGAGGAAATCATTCTGTGTTGTACAACTCGTTAACAAAGGTACAGCATCTAGGTCCAAGGAGGGCATCGCTCCTCTTTATTTTTGCCCATCAGACTTAAAACCTGTGCACCTCAACAGGCACATCCAACAATTGCAGTGTTCACAGAAGTTCCTCATTAACAGAATAAAGGGTGTAAACAAAAGTTTCTTTCCAGATTGCCTCAAAGCTGTATCCCCATATTCTGTCTCCTACAGGCTGTTGAGATTACATCTATGCCTGGCTTACAACATATCTTCAGACCTCACTCTGATAGACTTCTTTCATATCTGAAAAAGCAAAGAGCACAAGAGTTGCCCATTCTAAAGACTTAAACCCTACCTGTGATATAAATATAACCTGCTGCAGAGACAAGTATGTTTTCCAGAGACTACCCCTTCTCTGGAACAGGCTCCTTATCAATGTAAAGCAGAGTTCCTCTCTAACCCAATTCAAGTATAACTTGGACAACAAGATCGGGAACCGTTACTTCACCTCTGGTTTTACACCTTTATCTCTAATGGACACAGACAGTATATAAATGTTTCATCTTCTTGGCCCCAACTTGTAAATGTTTTATCTCCTAAATCACTTCTTCCACTATCAAAGAAACAGAACTTGTCAGAGATTTGGGATACATGGCAAAGCTTAAAAAGGCCACAGTGGTCATTAGCCTAGAACTCACCTATGAATCTATGAAACTAAAAGCTCCGTCAAGATCTCATAAGCAACCATGTTGAAAGCTAAAGAGAAATGAAGCAGGATCAGAACAGAGCAGATGCTTACACCACTGGGTGGTCATTGATTATGCTGGTAGACCTGTCTCATTAGTGCCTCTTCCAAAACCTGCAACGAAGTGGATCATATTTCTTATCGACACTTTCTTTGAGACTATACTTAAGGAAGGGAGTTTCTAAATCAGATGATTTGTTTTCCTCTTTTACTTAGTAAAAAATGCATCCTATAACACATTTGGAAGCAATTAATCCTGATCAAGAGATGAAATGCTGATTTGGAAATTAATACCGATACTGACTAGAGCCTCAAAGAGAACATCGTCTGTCTGGAAGAAGTGCTCCAATCCTCCAGTACTATGTCACATGCTGGTAATTTAGCAACTAAAATCACAGCACTCAAGTAAATAAAACTCATTTAAGCCATCAATGGAAAAAAAAAATCTTAGACTGAATCACTACTTTCTGTAGAAAAGCATGTAGTAAGGTACACACAATGTTGTTGTGAAAAAAATCAGTTCATATTCTTCAGCCGAAACTTCCTTCAGGTTAGCAAGTCAGGTAGGACAACACAATCTCCCCACCACCAACAAAAGGTCAACTCATCATATAAATGGGAACATTTCTTCTGTAGATTTCCATCTTCAGAAAAGCATAATGATTTGGTATTTGAAGCCTATCCTCGTGTGTACAGTTGTGATAACTTACATGCTTAAACCTTCAGTTGGCTCCTCTAAATCAAACTGTGCCAATGCTTAGATGCAATGACTGGAGAAGGTATGGCTGATATGGGCCAAGAATTCTCAGTGAAGTTGTCAGCACCATATTATAGGAATCAGTAGTTTCATATGACCCATTATGCAATGTGCTCTTTTGATAGTTGATGCAATGCAAGAGAAAGCTAGTCTGGGATGATATGAGTCCTGCATTGCATCAGCCCCAGATTTCAAGTTGCATCCTGGGGATCTTAAGAACAAAGTACATTTAGCAATGGTCTAACCAAGTAATAGGTCAAGCACAAAACAGAGACTGGAAACATCCCAACTGAAAGACTAGCCCTAAAATATGTCCTTCTTGGTAAATATTACTGGTACAAGCCTAAGTATACTCAAATCCGTCATTATATAAATAAATTCTTTAAGAAGTGCCACTGACACTTCATCGATGCAGATAAGAAAGTCATGATACACTATTCAGTTATGGAAAGTCACAATTTTTAAATCAGGATGTCTGTAAACTCGTTAAGGGGGCCTTAAAATAAATAGAAACTGAGTGTACTGTTTCCTTTAAACTTATTAAGCTAATTATGCAAAATCAACATTCTCTCCAAACTTTTTCTAAGAGTCACTGTGCTTTTTCACATGCTCCACAAATAGGTGGGGTTCCTAATTTCCAGTCTCATTATCTTCAGACATTCCTGCAATGTTTCCTTTTATAATTCCACTTCTATAGTCATATCTTAATGGTATACACTAGCATATCTAGTTCTCCAGTAAGTTTACATGCACATGTATATCTCAGTTATTGTATCAAGAATAACTCATTTTGTGTATATACCTTAGCCTTCTAATCTTGCAGCTATACCTTAGCAGACATATCTCTGTCCTAACAAACTCCAGTATTCATCCCCATCAAAGCCTTCATCTTGTCAACATGCAAGCTGGCTTCACCTGCCATTTCAATTACTTATTCTCATCCCCAAGTAAACTATAACTGAGAAACACATTTCCAAAAGCAGCATTCTTTCAGAGCAAGTCAACTTATTATTTATAAATTATATAACATAATTGTCAAATGCACTCATGCACACCCACATGCACACACACACACACACACACACACACACACACACACACACACACACACACACACACACACACACACACACACACACACACACACACACACACACACACACACACACACACACACACACACACACACACTGGCGTGCTTGCACACACACACACACACACACACACACACACACACACACACACACACACACACACACACACACACGCACACAAACACACACGCACACACACACACACGCACACGCACACAAACGCGTGCATGCGTGCACGCACACACACACATGCACACACACAGACACACACACACACAAACGCATGCATGCGTGCACACACACACACACACACACACACACACACATACACACACGTACACACACATAAACAAAAGTGCACACACACATAGGCATGCACAGACACACATACACACACACATACATAGACAAAGATCCATTTTACAACATATCTTCATTCTGTTTCAGCTGGGATAATGAGCAGCTGCCTGTACAGTGGTACTGACATTATTACAGTTTTCTCAGGTACCACTGAATATTTCTTGTATTTCATTTTGTGATGGGCTCAAAGGATCCAAACTAGATATGTACTATAGAGTTCTTAATATATCCCTTGCAGTCATGTTGGCTTTGGATGGGATGGTTAAAAGCAAAATATTAAAGATGGTGGTTTTCTTCAGAGAATGTAAGACCTTGCTCTTTGTTTTGCCCAGTGTTGCTCCCAGGAATGGAATGCTGGTTAATGATACAAATTTCCTGACTGGTTAATTAGACAATGACCTAGTTTACTTTTCCTCACCAGGCACTTCTTTAAAGAAAGAGACAAAATTGGGCGATCATCCAGGTAAGGGTAGACATGTATACCCCATAGCCAGAGTCAAGCATAGACTGGAGTTAAACACTTGATGAATACCTTAGAAGCAGTGGAAGCCCAAATGGCAATAAGCTAAACTAGAAATGTTACATTTTCTGCCAGGAATCAAAGAAATATCCTGCTGCCCTTGAAAATTGTAATGAGGCATTAGACATCCTTTGTGTTCAGTGCTGCCATCAGTGTTTTAGAACAAATCATGTGGTATGTATTGAAGGTTCAGCATATTGATTTTTATATCATTATGGCTTTGTTCAGTTTTGCAAGATGAAAGACAGGCATCAAAATATTACCATTTCTTGGAACCAAGAATGTCTGCAATAACAATCAATTCCTTCTTCTCCATATGGACTCTGACACCAGATGTGAGCAGTTGTTTTAGAAAAGGCCTATTAATGTGACCTGATAATGAAGAATCTGCTGCATGCCATTAAATGCTGGAACGGTTGTGAACTCTCTCTTATATCTTGACACAGTTAACTATGTATTCAAAGATTCTATGGATAGGATGAACCTTTGTTGGAAAATGTTGCTCTTTCTCTGGTTTGATAGGTGCATACATACCAACAGTCCAGATTTTTGCAGAATGTCCAGATTTATGTCTCATATTTTTGGTTTGTTTCTCATAAAATTGTGGTCTTCTGGCAAATCGCTAGCAAACCATTGAGGATTAAAGTCAGAAAATGACATACACGAGTTTTAGACTTCATATCCTTCAAAAAATTTCATGATAATGTAAAACAAGGTATTCTATCAACGTTCAAAGACAGTAAGAGCAATATTTGAAAATTGTCCCTATTTTTGGGCCTTTATTCCCCCATTATTTATGGCTGTGTCCAGATTTCTTGCTCTAAGAGGTTGAGAGGTATGGACAGGTGTGGCACAGAGATATGTGAGGGAAGTATTATATAGTCAATATTGAAAGACATTGTCCCGACATAGGAAACACCCACCACCTCTTTATTTACTCGGTTGTTTGTCTTTGCCTCTTCTTCCATCCCAGGAGCCTCTTTTTCAAGTTTTCCTTTTTTGTCCTTTTTGTGCATAAACTGTACAAATCTTTCGAGTTTTCAAAAATGAGCCATTGTTTTCTGAGAACATTTCTATTTTCCTGTGAGATCAGTGAGTAAAACAGTAATTTCACTATCAGTTCTGATAGCATAGTGTGATAAAGCCCTAACTACTACCTAAGCAACTCAGATTTGACTCCTGGCTCAGGCACTTGTCAGCAATAGCCCATCTTGTAGGGGAGAAAGGGCCATACCCAACCACACATACAATATTCTACAAAAGAGGGCCATTGATGCAGAGGATGATTTTGGGGAGGTCTTAGGCTCACAAGCAACCTATAGATGGTAGTGGTACCCTTCAGACTGACTGTGTGAAAATATACACTCATCAATGGGAGCGCTTTGTGAGCCATGGGCCACCAAGGAGACACAGTTTGGAGAGAGCAGAAGAAAGTGCAGTTACTCTACCTGTGAGAATGGGCAAGGAGGCATATAGCAAACAACTTGAAATGTCGGAAAAGTTGGAAAAAAGAGGTGGTAACAGTCAACAATTTGAGAACATATAGGCATGCACTAGCAGCCAAGGGGAATAACAAACGCAGGGAAAAGTGGTGAAGGAATGGCAGAAAGAGTGCTGGACAGGTATACTAGATGATAATACTGATCATATTTATAGGTGTGTTTTGTCTGTGTTGGGGGAGTAGGGCAGGGGTCTCACTTTATGTGTCATGTTTCATTAGTGTATCTGCACTATCAGGAGTTGTAGATAAAAATGGGTGGTAGTGACTCCCAAAAGAGGGTGGAGGTTGTGAATAAACAAAAAAAAATTTGAATCAAAATTATGGAATTTAAATTTAATGGTTGCAATATGTCTATACAAAGAAGAATGCTATGTTAAGTAGTTTTATATAAAGTGTGCTTCTTTATGCATCATTAAGTCAAGAAGGGTTGGCAAAATAAAAATAAAAATGTTTTGGTATTTTCAAGTGATAATGATTCTGTATCTTTTGAAATGCTAAATAACAGGGATATACAAAACAAGGACATTCTTAAGACAGAAGTAGGGTGAACCTCCTCAAGGATAACAGAGACTAAAGGCAGAATTCCTTCATTGGGAACTGTTGGTCATAAGAACACATGCTAGCAATTTGTTTTTTTCCAGAAATATCACTGAGAACTGACCTCAGAAAAAGCTCCAGGAACAAACTCAAAAGATATAAACTATATAAACTTAGAACTTTATTTAATAAGCAGCAAGAAACATTCATAATAAAATAAAAAACATTTTGAAAAGGAGTTCTTCGTCTAGCCCAGTCGCATTGAAGAATGAAGCCCTAACTTCAACCCAGATGACCTGAGTTTGATTAGAGGTTTGATTCTTCTTCTTTCAGCTGCTCCCGTTAGGGGTCATCACAGCGGATCATCTGTTTCCATTTCTTCCTGTTCTCTGCATCTTACACTGTCACACCAACCACCTGCATGTCCTCTCTCACCACATCAATAAACCTTATCTTAAGCCTTCCTCTTTTCTCCTTACCTGCCAGCTCCATCCTTAGCATCCTTTTCCCAATATACTCAGTATCCCTCTTCAGCACATGTCCAAACCAACGTAATCTTCCCTCTCTGGCTTTGTCTCCAAACTGTCCAACCTGAGCTAACCCTGTAATATAATGATTCCTAATCCTGTCCATCCTCATCACACCAAAGAAGCAAAGTTTGGTGTGTTCAGACAACTAAAATGATTCCATGTCCCATCCCTTATGGCTTGGGTGAATTTGTCACTGCTAATCCATGTTTACATTTCTGCTTTTTATTGCTTTTCTTTTTTTCTAAGTTATCTTTCTAATATTCATTATTGTATGGTGGATTCATAAACAGAGTCTACAGGATGAGTTTACACTGATTTTTTTAAAAGAACGGAGGCACTTTGGCAAGATCTATGATTCATATGAATGTCTGAACTTCATTTATAATGTCTGACCATTTCCTCTGTATAGTGTGCACGCTCTGACTTTTTCTTTTTGGGATTTCCTGAGCCCTCTCATATTTTCATCATGAAATGTAATTTGCTACAGTAAACTGCAAATATATATGCAGAGAGAGAGAGAGAAGGAGGGAGAGGGAGAGATTGTACTGATCCTTGTCTTTGTGGCAGAAACAACACACAGACAGCCCACTTACTTTTGTTAAAATGTAAATGAGTTAAATTCAAATTGAACCCACAAAGTACCAGGGCATCTCACCCTCTGTGTGTACTCCTTGGACTTAGTGGATAATACTGGAGCATAAACTTAATACATTATTCTTTTGCATCCTCAAATCTCTGTCCATGTTTTTTTTTTTGAGATTACTGTATCTGCTTATTAAGTAGCAGATGTCATCTCATCTCCTATATGAATTTTCTTTTATCTGTATCTCTGCAGCTGTATTACAATTTATCTTTTCAGTTGTACATGATGGTGCGGCACCGTGGCACAGCAGATAGCATTGTCACCTCACAGCAAGAAATTCCCCAGTTCGTTTCTTGGCTGGGTTGCCTTCTGTGTGGAGTCTGCATGTCTTCCCTATGCTCATGTGAGCTTCCTCTCGGGTTTCCTCCTACATTCCAAAGACATGCATTAGGTGGATTGGAAGCTCTAAATTTGTCATAGCTGCAAGTTTGTGGTGTGGAAGAACTATTGTGGCAGGGCTTGCCACCTGGTGGTGTAAACCTTGGCTCTAGATGATTGCCACTGTTGAAGTGACACCCCTACACCATGTGCAAAAATGGGAAAAGGGGTTGTGGATGGATGGATTTGTACATGAAAGGACTTATTGTATTCAACAGCAACTGCTACCATGGATCAGAAATGCATTTAACTTCTTTCAAATACTGCTGCTTCAAGGATTGAATACAAGACTTACAAACTCAAACATGCGTGTGCCCTCACAGGCATGCATATGACTATATATGTCTTTTTGTACATCAAGACTAAATAATTACATTTATGACAATGACAGCCTACTGTATATGATACATTGTGTTTTCTAATGTGAAGCTACAGTGCTTGACCTTGACCCATTGCAAGACATTCCGCAGGATTCAGTAAGGTTCTATCCAGGAATAACTTATTCCTCCACAGAAACGACCATTTAAGAGCAGCACAGCAGAGCGCCATGCATAGTTATGAAGGCACGCTGCCTCTGCTTCTAAACAGACATGGAGCATGGACGAGTGCAGGGGGTGTGTCTGAAAGCAGAGTTCTCACAATATACATGTCCCCACAATCAAGAATTACCGTTCAGCAAATACAATGAGCAAGAATGCTCATAGGGGGTTTCATAACTCTCAACTGTACAGATCTTCGCAGAATGTCCAGATTTTTGGCTCATACTTTTGGCCTTTTCCTCATTTTTCCTGGCAAATCATTGGGATGATCTCAGGATTGAAGTCGGTAAATAATGGCATACATTTGAGTTTCAGACTTAAAACCCATCAGAAATTTTATATTAAAACAAATCCTGTTACTCTAGCAACTTTCTTAAGTTTATAAGAGGAATATTTAAAATATGTCCCTAGTTGCACCTCATTTTGTCAAGCTTTGTCCAGATCTTGTGCATGAAGAGGCTGAGAGGTATGGGGGTTGCCACCTCTTCAAATGCCCATAGTGGGGCTGTTAGTGTAGAAACATGACATGTTGCAGGAGAAAACACACCCACAGCCATTGCAAAGGTCAAAGCCCCACTTCCCAGGAAAACCCTATGCTCATAGCAACTGAAACTCGCTAGGATGTCTGCCAAATGTTCACAGAAATCCACAGCAATAAGTGAAACCCGTCCCTTCCTAGAGAAAATAACACTAGAATTTTTTTTTTTTGTTAAACAGATTAAATTTAACCATAGCTCCGCAGGTTTGCCCATTGCTTAGCTATGCATACTGTAGCTTAAATAGCACAAGAAGATAAATAACACGATACATGCAGTCGAAGTAATACTGCAATAGTGTAGTGGTCAGAGCATTCGCTTGGCAAGCAGTCATTCCCAGTTCAATCCTCACTGTAATAAATTCCATTTTCCATGCGAAAGCAATTCATGAACCTTTTTTTTTTGTTGTATAACTGACTAAATAACATATATTTGTGAACTGGAGTACTGCATTAAGTGCAGATTTGAGGTGTCATTGTAATAATGTGGTAAAATCCACAGATAAACACAAGTGCCCATACAGTATATGTACACATGATTCAGGGATACTAAACAAAGTTATAATGTGTAATGAATGATAAATCCATGCCATACAGCAAATAGTGTAAAAAATGTATAAATTGTCCATATCTACTACTTTCCCAAGACACGTTTCTTTTCTTTCTAAATTCATGCGGGGGTAAGTAAGAGTAAGCACCTTTAAGCAGTAGTAAGCGAGTTTAAGCCTGTTTGCATGGGGGTAAGCAATGCCTACACAAGATAAGCAATTTAGAGGCTGAGTGTAAGAAAATGTAACTGGAAGTAAGCATTGCTTACCATCATGCAAACCCAAGCAAGCCCACTTACAACTGTTTAAAAGTGCCTTAATCACTCTGTATCCAACAGCCCCTGTTCTGTCCAGCAACAAATTAAATATCCCTTGCAGATCTTGAACCTAGGACGCCATTCAATATAGTCACAGCAGTTAACCAGTAAGCCATCACAGCTATTCATAGCATTGAGGTATATACAAACAGATCCTCACTATAGTGAAATCACAATTTACATGGAAAAAAAGAATCTATAAACAGTTTTATGTTGTATAACCTACTAAATAACACATACATGTGAATTGTAGTACTGCATTACGTCCAGATGTGAGGTGTCATTGTAATCTTCTTCTTCTTCTTTTGGCTTTTCCCAGTTAGGGGTCGCCACAGCCGATCATCTGTCTGCTCATGATTGGCAGTGGAGTTTTACAGTGTCGAGTTGCCAGCCCGGCACCCAACCTTCCACAGAAGGCACACAAATGCACACACTCACACCTAGGGCCAATTTAGAGTGTCCAATCCACCTACAGCATGTCTTTAGGATGTGGGAGGAAACCGGAGCACCTGGAGGAAACCCACACGACCACAGGGAGGACATGCAGACTCTGCACAGAAGACACCCCAGCCGAGAATCGAACCGGAGAACCTCTTGTTGTGAGATGACAATGCTAACCGCTGCACCACTGTGGCCGCCATTGAGGTGTCATTGTAATAAAGTGGTGAAATCCCCCGATAAACACAAGTACCCCATACAGTGTATGTATACATGAATCACGGATACTAAACAAATATATAATATGTAATGAATGATAAATCAATGCCAAACAGCAAATAGTGTGCAAATTTAAAAATAAGCAACACTAAGCATCGCACACCTCTGCTTACTAGGTGTAAGCAATGCATAGCCCAGCTAAATCAGTTTGCCCATTGGTATGCCCCTTTAAGCAATGCTAACCTTAGGTAAGCAGGTTTGACCATAGCTTAGCATTTTCAAAACCGTCCAATCATGGCAAAGTGTGGGACATCGGCCCAATTTAAATCCCACAGGCAGGAATACATCTCATAAGTGGTTTCAGCTTCCTCCTGTAGGCACAATGGCTGGTGTCAGGGAAGGATCGCACTTCCGAGCACAGTGCTGGGGAATCAAGGAGTACAAGGTCATGGCAGGACTCCTGGTAAAAGACCATCAAGAGAGACTGCTGCAGAGCCAGTACCAGGATTCACAATATAAAGCGGAAGCATCGGACCATCTCGCCCGTGACCTCACCAGTGCCACTGGCATCCCTTGAACTGGTGAGTAGGTTAGGCATCACTATGCTGATCTGAAACAGAGGTAGAGGGAGCTCTTGGTTCAGTGGATCCAAGAAGCTAGGCAGGGTGATGTCCCAGCAGTGTGTAAGTACTCATTCTACTACCTGTTTAATAATTGCCAGCTGATGTATATTATGGATAGGTATGGCTTAATATTCCTCTTATGTCTTTGACAGAGGCAGCAGAATGGGCTATGATTCAGGAAGCCCATGCATGTAGTTTGCAGAGGCTGCATCGCGAGGCAGGTTAGTAATAATCTTGCATTTACTGTCATAAGAAATAAATCTAAAAGTAGTAGAAAGTTAATAGCCAGTATAAAACCTGTATTGTGTATGGGATGTACTGAATAAACCAGACAATATGGCAGGAAGAGTCTCATACAGGTTGTATATAATTAAAGGGTAACAGCCTGGCAATATACATGGTTCTTGTTCAAGAACTACATCACAGACCAATTCAAAACTAAACACATATGCTCTCATTCCTATTCCAAAAAAACAATACTTTCTCACACTCCTCACCAAACTACAACATCTGTATCACCATTTTAACACCAGGCTCACCATAAGTGGGGATATCCACCCCAACCCAGGCCCAAATCCATCCTTTCAAACACAAACTACTCCAACACAAATGTCAGAACATAACACCCCCACTATCTTCATCCTTGGGCAAATCAACAACAGCAGCAAAACCAACCATCTTTTAATGCTAAATATTAATATTAGTAGTATCAAAAATAAAATACCTGAACTCCAGGCCACAATAGCACACTACTCCCCAGACATAGTTGCTTTAACAGAAACCTGGCTAAATAAAAACATAGCTAACTCAGAAGTTCTCCCTACCAGCTACAATATCATTAGACAAGACAGACCACTTTGTAAAGGGGGTGGAACTGCCTTACTGTACAAGTCCAACTTAACTGTCCGTCAATTACCAAACTCCTACCCCTCCCCCAATAATTGGGACATACTTATCTCACAACTTCAACTTCACCCTAAAAAGGTCATCACCACAATTGTGATCTATATCAGAGGGAGAGACTGACCTTTACCACTTACTATTAATAGGGGGGGCGAGGCATAGATTCCAAATCAAAGACCTCATGCTGTGGAACAACAAAGTACATCATGTGAGGCAGGAGGCAGAGCTGGCCTTGTTCAAAGAGAAATCAATGGATGATGATGGATGGATATACCTGATACCCCAGGATTACCTCAGTGTCTTTCTGCTCGACAGAGGCAGCAAAATAATGGGTATAGTTCCCCATACTAAAGGGGGTTAAAGCCACAAAACGATGGGCTAGGCTTGTAAATGCCCTTGGGCAGATAGCCTAGTATGAACCTATGAACCTATGAACCTATATCCCACCTGGTAATACACCTGCTAGCCTTGAAGACTTCTTATCCTGGTGTTCTTCCACATACTCACAAGAAACCCTTATTCTGGGGGACTTCAACCTAGATTGGTTCACTTGTATATCAGAACCACCAAGTAATCTAATAAATCTCCATGGCTACCAGCAGCTAGTCCAAATTCCAACTAGATGTTATAAAATTCTAAAAGGGAATCCATCCTTCACTGGGTCCTAACAACCCCACATTGTACCCTCACACAGCAGACTCCCAGACACCTTAAGTGACCACAACATAATATACTTTATACGTAGTAGAACAAGCATATGCAAAACCACTAACTATATATCCACTAGAAACACAAAAAAATTATCTCCTGAGGTCCTCAACACTTTGCTCTGTAACTGTGACTGGACACCCCTAAAAACCCTCCCACTTGACCAGGCTGTAGCATATTTCAACAAAACATTTCTACAACACCTAGACACTGTCGCTCCATTGCGCAAAATCAAGGTTAGAATTTCTACAAACCCCTGGCCCAGTAAGGAAACCAAAAAAATCCTCAGGTCCAGAGACACTGCCTGGCTTTACTACCAAAAAAATAAAGTAACACAAAGCCTAACAAAGTACCAAGAACTGCGCAACCGTGCAAAAAAAATGCATTAGGCTGGACAAAAAATCCTACTACACAACATTGCAAACTAAATACCAACACAACCCCCAAATATTTTGGAAAAATGTAAACCAGCTACTAAAATCCATCCAAAAGGCTACCCCCAAACCAACCACTCCTGACACTAAATTTCCCATCGAAACACAATTCAACTCCCACTTTGTGAACTCAATTCTATCCTTAGTATCACAGGACAGTTCCTTCCTCACTATCCCCCCCAACACAAATAACACTAATACAAGCTTTACCCTCAAAACAGTTTCCACCACTTCAATCAAAAGCATGCTCTCCAAACTAAAAACCTCATCAACAGCAGCCGACCTACTCCCCAGCTATTTCTTGAAACTCACAGCAGATGCTATTGCAATCCCAGTCTCCACTCTCATAAACAGATCAATTGTTGAAAACTATGTGCCCAAACTCTGGAAAATATTCTATGTTACACCCATACATAAAGGCGGGACCTCCACTGAACTTAATAACTACAGACCCATTGCTTTACTCTCCCCCTGGCCAGAATCCTAGAAAAATGCATCCATACCCAGATGCTAAACTATCTCCTAGACAGCAACATCCTGTCACCTACTCAGCATGGTTTCAGACCTGCCCATAGTACCGCTGCTTCACAGATACAGTAAACCATCTCAAAAATGAAGGCCTACAGGTGTCATCTCTTTTTTTGGATATGCCCAAAGCATTTGACACAGTCTCACACCAAATACTGCTAAACAAACTAAACCAATATCACCTGTCAAATTCCACTCTTACCTGGTTCCAGAGCTTCTTAACTGACAGGTACCAAGCTGTGAAATGGGAAAATTCTCTCTCTCCTCAGCTGCCCATAACTATAGGAGTCCCACAAGGTTCTATCTTAGGACCACTACTATTCACAGCCTTCACAAATGACATCCATACCTCCACACAGCATGCATCTATCATTCAGTATGCAGATGACACTACCTTAATCTGTGCTGCACAAAACATTCCCACCCTCCTGCAAACAACTCAGCTAGCATTCTCTGACATTGACAACTACCTTACCAAAGCCCAACTCATCCTCAATCCAAAGAAAACTCAGTTTATGATTATAAACAGTTCTAACAAAAACACTGATAACAGTTAATTCAATATCTACTCCACAAAAGCTACTCCAGTCGCTCCAGTGGCACAGGCTAAGCTATTGGGAATAACCATAGACTCCCATCTAAAATTTGCTAGTCATCTCAACTTAACTATTAAAAAGGTACATGCAAAACTTGGATCACTCTACCATACCAAACCATCTCTTACCAACAACACAATATCAGCCATTGCTCGCTCCCAACTTCTAGCCATCCTACTCTATGCATCTCCCATTCTGACTAATCCCAACAAAACTGAACTAAGCAAAATGGAAGCCTGCTATAACAGAATTGCCCGCTTTGCTGCAAATTGCTCATATTGAACTCATCACTGTACTGCTTTGAGACAGCTCCACTGGCTTGAACTGCCCAATCTCCTAACCTAAAATCAGCTCTCCCTTTGTCATTTTATTACCTCCCCAGTAAGTGTTCTGCCCTCACAAACCTAGTACAACATCACTCAGCCAGAAGGCCTCTTCGATCATCAAGCAAACTACTACTAGAAGTCACTAACAGCTACAGTAGCTTTGGAGATGCGCTATATAGTAGTTCAGTGGCTAAAAAATGGAACTCTGTCCCCACTAGCATTCAAAACACATCATCCAAAGCCTCCTTTAAAGACCTCATCAGGCAACATTTCATCAAAGTTGGCAGTGCCATGATTGCTCCCCAGGCTAGTGAAAGCGAATAAGGTATACATACTAAATCTAGAATACTTGATAATAGTTTTCAATCTTACTCACAAACACTGGCTAATCTACAATGTATGTACTGTACCTGTGTACTGTGTATGTATTCTACCTATGTTCCAAATTTCAGCTGTACACCACAAATCTATTAAGTACCTTTATTTTTAAATTAATATTTTTGTGCTTGTTCTCTCCACTGTAACTGCTGATGTGCCGCATACCACTGTAAAAACATGTCTTTTGTAATTTCCGGTTAACAAATGTAAAATAAATAAAAATAAATAAATAAAAACAATAAAGGTCTAACTCCTGGACTGCTTGTGTTTATTCTTGTATCATACGGTAATGTAGTGTTGCATTCTCTTAATAGTAGTGTTGTATTAAGCACTGTTACCCACACTATGCTACATAAATAAAATGTGTAGAAATGTCTGTATACGACTGTTCTAATCACAAGGTCATATTGTACAACTGAGGGAGACTTAGATAGAAAAGAGTGAAACGATAAACGAGAAGATCCAAATAGCACACTCAGCTGAGATGTAAGCTGTCGTATCTTTAGCACACACAGCCATGGTTTGAATCATGGGAGTGGTAGTAAGCTGTATGCAGAATCATACCCCTCAATTGTACAGATTTTGTCAGAAAGTTCAGATAATTGGCTTACATTTCCTACCTGTCACCTTGTTTCCCCTGCCAAATCAGTGGGATGATCCCAGAAGTTTAGGCAGCAAAAAATAACATACAACTGATTGTCAGACATCATAACTGTCAGAAATGTATCCATAAGAACAAACCTGTCACTAAAGCAACTCACCAAAATGTTATGAGAGTAATATGCAAAGTATGTCCCATCTCTATCCCCATGTTGTGAAGCTATGACCAGAGTGTGTGTAGTAACAGAGTGAGATGTATGTGCATTATAATAATGTGGAATCTGGTAATATGTGTGGCAACATTCAGGTAGTGTTAACAAACATTCCCTCCACAGGTCTGTCAGATAACTAAACTGTGCCTGGAAATAAAAGATTGAAATACTGGACTGGTACTATTTAGTCTGGTATTGTATGGCATTGTTAGTGTTGCAGTTTCTCTGAATAATAATGTATTACTCATCACTGTCACTCACACTGTGCTACATAATAAAACTGTCTAGGAATCCCTATGTAAGAGTCTTGTAATTACAAGGGCAGATTGTAAAACCACGGGAGACTTATAGACAGAAATCAGTGAAGAGCTACACACCAATATCTAAATAGCACACACAGCTGTGATGTACACTGTTTTATTTTTAGTAGACACAGCCTTGGTGTTCGAATCCTGGGAGTGGAAGTAAGCTGTATGCAAAATCATACCCCTCAACTGCACAGATTTGTTCAGAATGTCCAGATAACTTGCCCATATCCACTGCCTGTTACCCTGTCCCCCTGACAAATCAGTGTGATGATCTCAGACATTTAGGCAGCATTTAATGACATATAACTGACTGTCAAACCTGTAAATATTCAGAAAATGTATATGAAAACACCTGTCATTGTAGCAACTTACCAAAGGTTTATGAGGGCAATTGTCAAAAATACGTCCCAGTTTCACCTGCATGTTGTCAAGCCTTGACCAGAGTGTGTGCAATAAGAGCTTGAGAGGTATGTGCATAACATCAATCTGGAATCTGGGAATATGCATAGAAACAGTCAGGTTGTGTTAACAAACAATACCTCCACAGATATACCAGGTAAGATGTGTATACTGCAGGTAAAACACAGTTCACGTATATAGTTGTCTACAAACATAGCACTGTCCAAAATAAGGCCATAGGGTAGTGTAATAATACCTATAAGGTACAGAATACAGCAGTGACTAAGAAAGTATTGAGAACAACAGGGATATACGAGTTGTTAATTGACATCTCTTACCCCCCACCACCATATCTGCAACAATAATCTAAATACACAACTCACTGGGTATGTGTACAATTAAATCTACTGTTGGGACATATGTCCTATTGTTTGATAAATATTAAAATTTGTTTTTATGCATGTGCCATGTTGAAATACTCCCACATTGGTGGCATGCTGCCATCAATGCAACCTGCATGCTGTTGTAATGGCCACTGTGGTTCCATATATGCATGTGTTCTGTTTGCTATGCAACTGTTCCATATCTGGTGTTTTGGGTTAATGGAAATATCTATGCATACTGTTATACCTAATCCTGGAATGTGGTGACTATTACTAACCCACATAAGTTTTAAAATTGAAGCACCATAGCACGTTTTGGAAAGCTGGTCCCAGTGGACCCACCTCTCCCACATCATCTGGCCCTGGTACTGGGCACCAGCATGTCTGGGGCCCACCCCGGGACCTCCTCGTCCACTGATCCTGCACCACCTTTGGGTGGAGCCACCTCAGGGGACGGGGCTCGCCCCCTCAGGAGCGGGTGCGGACAGGAAACTGTCACCCATCGTCACATCTGGGATCTGGTGAGTAGTGAGCTCCACAGGGAGTTTGGAGATCAGCTACACCAGCTTGAGGGCCGCATGGCACATTTAGACGGTCAGCCTGCCCCTCCTACCCAGCACAGCCAATTTTGAGGCCGTGAAGGTGCAGTGGTGACTGCCCATGGGAGGGGTCCTCAGTTGTACTGTTTCCATTTGGGGACTCATGGGCTTCCGACTTCCAAACACCCCTGCCCATCCAAGGTGTTTACCCCCCACATGTGTCATATACCACCCCTATACGCTGTCTTGTCTGTCTTCCAACCCAACCAACTTCACCAAATATACCTACTATCCTTGCCCAAAATACCAATCCCATCTTTACAAACAAGGGCAATGTGGTCCCAACATGGCATTCACACCAGACATAACTGTCCATTTTGCACCCACTTACTGCAGTATACATATATATATATATATATATATATATATATATATATATATATATATATATATATGTGTGTGTGTGTGTGTGTGTGTGTGTGTATTGATATGTGTGATATTCTCTCACACATATCGTGCAGCACTGTCATTCAACAGTAGGGGACATCTATTTATATAAATATGTGTGTGTGTTTGTATATATGTAGACATACATGTAGATATATGTGTGTGTTTGCATGTAGATATATATTATGCATTGTATTGTATGGTTGGGTTGGAAGACAGACAAGCCAGCATACAAGGGTGGTATATGACACATGTGTAGGTAAACACCTTGGATAGGGAGTGTTGTTTGGTATGTGGAAGCCCATGAGCCCCCATATGGAAACAATGGGAACATGGTCCTTACCCATGGGCAGTCACAACAGCATTTTCATGGCCCTGAAGGTACCTGGGCTGGGGGCTGAGCAGGAGGAGCAGGCGGACCCTGTGATTGTGTATTGAGGGCCTAAAGGTGCTGTAGTACATCCCCTAAGTCTCTTTGGAGCTCCCTATGCACCAGACACTTGACCTGACTTTGGGTGACAGGATCCTGTGTGTGCTCCCGGGGTGGGGGAGGGCACCATCTCCTGAGGTGGTTCCACCTGAAGGTAGTGCAGGATCAGTAGATGAGGTTGCAGGGTGGGTCCCAGATGTGATGTGGCCTGGTAAAATGGCCAGATGAGGTGGGAGAGGGGGTTCTGCTGGCAACTGTCTTCCCAAACATGCGCTCGTGTCACTGTTATAGAACATATGTGGGTAGTAATAGTCCACACATTCCAGGATTGTGTCTAACAGCATGCATAGATATCCCCGTTAACACAAAACAACAGATGTGCAGCAGTCACATAGCAAACAGAACACATGCATATATGGAACCATAGTGGTTCTTACAATGGCATGCAGGTAACATTATTCGTAACAGGCCACCAATGATAGTATTTCAACATGGAACATGACTACAAACACATTGCACAAATTGTATAAAAAATACGTGAAGAAAAGACTCAGAAATGATGGCTAGTACACAATAAAAATAGTTTAGCGCTTTCAGTCTCTTTAACAACACGAACTTCTTCAGAACTCTAACAGCACAGCCACAAACATTCTCCACTTAAATACATTTAAAATAAATTAATACATCATAGATTAATTAATAATCCAACAATTAACAGTTGCAGACTTTTAAACTAAGGCACCCTCTAAAAATTGCAATCTAATAATGGCGCCTGTCATTTAAAAGGCATTTAACATTCCGAGTGCCAGTCAAACCAGGAAATACTTCTGCATTAAGAAATACCTGCCATCAAAGTTCTTTAATTTCTAAGGCAGTATTAAAATTGTGAACAAATGGTGTGATATTTATACAATCCAATACAAAAAAGACAAATTTCTTAAAATCAGAACATTCCATAGCATGCTTAGCTAAGGCATTCTTAATGTCCTTATTTCTGATGGCTAGACAATGTTCATATATTATTTTATATAAAGCCCTAATGGTTTTGCCTACATAAAAGTTGTGACATGTGGTACATGTAGCTAAATACACTCTACCCCAACTCTTGCAGTTAAACCTGCTTTTACTAGTGATCAATGTTTGAATGTGAGAAAAATAAATACTCTTGGAAGAATCAGTGTATCTACATTGTTTGCAATTATGGTAAGGATATGTACCTACAGCTCCTTTAAGATTAGAAGACATTGAATGATGTTCCCCTATCTCTAGCAGAGATTTGACACTAGCGACTTTTTTATAAATAAATGTTGGATGATCACCAATGATCTTGGCCAAATCCCTGTTGCCAATAATAACCTTCCAATTATTGCAAATGGTCTTTCTAAAGTCCTGAGAGTCCATACAAATGGGGATAGCAAAGGCACAGTCCATTTTAGTGTTTTCCACTCTATTTTTAACTTTGGGGGTAAAGCCACTAACTAAAATTGGTTGAAACTTGTCTATTCTATGGTTGAGTACCTCAACTTTCATTTTATTCAGTTTATCCAAAGGATACCCTTGGTGTAAAAACATGGAAATAAGTTTGTCAATTTCCTTAATACAAGTAATATCATCAGAAATTAGTTTGCTTAAATGGATTAATTGACCACATACCAAATTAAATTTCATGAATGAAGGGTGTTTACTGCCAAAATGAAGGAAATTGTTTGTATATGTATCCTTCCTATAAATGGTACTGGTAAACTTTCCATTTTTGGTATCCATGTAAATATTCAGATCCAAAAAATGCACATTGGTCACAAAAGCACCCATTTCAAAATTCAACCCACTTGCGTGGCTGTTGATCTGACATAGAAAGCTATTCAGCTCATCACTTGTTCAATTCCAAATAAAAAACAAATCATCTATTTATCATTTATACACAGTGATGTATTTAAATCCATGAAGTTTTGTTAGAACAAACAGTTCCCACCAACTTAGAAATAAGTTTGCAAAAGCTGGTGTAACTTTTGCACCCATGGCAACCCCACATAAGTGATGGTATATCATCCCATCAAAAAGGAAAAAGTTATTTTTTAAAACTAAATCCAATAACACACAAATGGACTGTACCGAGACTTCACCCATTTCAGAGTGGTTTATCAAGTGGTTTTTAACAAATTCAATACCTGTGGTCTGGTCTATAGATGTATACAAAGATGCTATATCCACTGTTACCAAAAAAGTTTCAGTGCCCTGAAAAATATAGTTCTTTAAAAGATCTAAGAATTGACAAGAATCTTTAATGAAATATGGCATATTAGTGACCAAGGGATTTAACAAAGAATCCAAATAATGTGAAATGGTCACTGTTTTCCCCGTATTGCCTCAAGCAGCTCTTCCACTAATCCTGCACACTGTGCAGAGCTTGCTGAATCCCGGGGATTATGAATAAATGATTGCACGCATTTCATAAATGTAACAAAGAAAGACATTGGCCAGAATTCAGAAAGAATTCAGATGTGGGCGACAAGTGCTGTGGCCAAAGGAGTCTTTTAACATGATCACATGAAACAGTGATTCAGTGAAACATCAGCTGCATGAGGAAAAGGTCATTATCAGATAATGTGCATATCATCGAATCATCTGTTGATTACTACAAGAGCTGACAGCCACATTGCTGCGGTAACCATCACTGGTGGCCAATACATTGCAGTGGCATTTTGTCTCCACTGTGCACATGCACACATTCAAACAGATTCCCTTTAGAAGCTCGAAATACTGAAATATCAAAATTCAGTACTTTTATCCATAAAGTGGAATCCTGAAAACAATGAAATCTCAGAAGTGCGTAATTCAAAACCTCGCACACTGGATATTTTGAATTAGCGCTTCCGGTGTTTCGCTGTGGTTGTGGATTCAGGTAAGTGTTTATTAGTTAAGGGTTTTGGGTAGGGGCTGTGGTGTGTGTTAGTGTGTGCTGTTGCTGTGGGGTGTGTGTGCGAGGAGAATGTAGCTTGTGTGGTGGTGTTTTGTGTGTGTTTGTATGTAGTTCAACCTCAGAGTTAGAATATTTAAGTGGGGGGGTGGGGGAGCAGCCACCCACATGAAGCGTACAGGGGGGATTGCCCCCCCCCTGCTTTTTGTAGTAGAGAGCTTGTGTTTGTGTGTGTGGGGGAAGGTGTGTGTGTATGTGGAGTAGAAGCGCTTATTCAAAATCTCCGGTGTGTAAGATTTTGAATTTCACACTTTTGAGTTTTCGTTGTTTTTAGGTTTCGACTTTATAACCTCGAAATACTGAATTTCGACATTTCAGTATTTTGAGGATATAAAGTGAATCCATTCAAACACATATTATTCACATGAGTGCACAGATACACACACAAACACACACAGCATATGCAAAAAGGACATATCCTCGTACCCTCACCTGCCTGGTATTACAGAATATCCATGGCTTTGCTTCATTTAAGTGCCCCATCCTTCCATCCTCAAAGATCACTGTAGCTGGTCAGTAAAAAAAAGCAGTAGTACTTTATACATCTTCTTGTTTAGAATATGCTCCATGCTGAAAAACAAAATTATTCTAACATTTACTGTGCCTTAGAGTAATATTTACTAGTCTATGGTGTACGGGGATCCCCCCATGATTCTTTCTTATTAATCTATGGGAGTTTAGACAAATGGCAACCCCCCACACACACACACACACACACATACATATACATACACACAGAAACACACAGACACACTCACCAAAGTGCAGACACCCAAATGTACTCATGGATACACTCATCCACTCACCCATACACACTCCTACCCTATAGTTAACTATATATATATAAAATAGTATTACAGGTGATGTTTATACCACAAAAAAATTGCAGATAAGTCCTAATTGCACCTGGACAAATGTATTAAATTAGCAAATGGGGAAGTCTAAAAGAAAACCAGAGTGGTGGTCTTCAAACATGAATAAACTATATAATAAAGGAAGAAACTCCTAAGCCTATATAGCAAATCAAAGCCCCCCCCCCCAAAATTAAGGAAAATATCAAACAGCTAGATAACAAATATAAAAGGACATCAGGAAAATGAAGGCATCCCATGAACTCAGGCTAGCTACAGAAGTCAATGAGAATTAGAAAGCTGTCTTTTGTTATTCCAGAAAAATAAGAAATAATGCATAACATTGCTCAGAGCTTATTCAAAACAACACATCCTACTACAGTCCAGTTGATATTGCCAATATACTGGCAAATAAATTTAGTGCCAGCTTTGTCCTATAGACACATATTCCATGTCCACTAATCCATGATGGAATCAAGCCACCAATTATCATGAAAGAACATGTATTGAAGGTACTCTTTCAAAGAAAGAACACCTCATCCATGGGGCCTGACAGCATACCTTGTTCTCTGACTAATATCCCTAAATGAGCTGTTGAGGACCCACTGCTCAATATTTTTAACATAAGTCTTTAAAATAATGAAAAAAACAAATACAGTTTAAATAATTATACCAAGTCAGGCATAATATGAACACATTGGTTAAGAATAGATACAAGTTATATGACAGTGATTTAATATTTAAAGAATATTTAGTCAGTTTTTAGAGAAATTAAAGGTAAGTTAGTATAATACAAACAGGAATCTCAATAAAAGTGTGAGAAAAGCAGGCTTATGATATATTTAGAAAGAAAGCCAGGGGAGAAAAAGTGAAGAAGGGAGAGTAAGGAGACATAAAGTATGAACAGCTATTTGTCCACATTACAAGGGTGGCCCCACCACTGACTCTGGGAATTACAGACCTGTTAGCCTAGCAAGTCTTATATATAAACTGATGGAATATATCCTACCTTATCTAATTAATTATGATATCAAATATCTTACCAGGCTTGATCTTCAGCAATTTGGCTTTGTCAAGGGTAGATCATATCTAATGAATCTACCCTTGACAAAGGATAGATCACGTCTAATGAATTGTGTGAACTTCGCTGTGAGGCTGTAGATAGTGTGCAAGCTGTCTACACAGTGTACCTTGGCAAAACCAAAGCATTCGATACCACGCCACATACAAATATAAAAAAACAAGCTGATAAATTGACCCTTGTGGAGTGATGTGGATAGTCATCTGGGTTAGTGACAGAACGTACATAGTAACAATAGGCAGTGCATCCACTGAAAGCATGAAGGTGACTTATGAAGTTCCTGTGGGATCTGTGCTGGGACCTCTGCTAATTTGTATCTACTTCTATGATCTCCACTTATCAAATGAAGATCTTAGGTTAACAGTGTTTGCAGAACATTGTAAGCAGAGAATAATGTGACTGAGGTGATTAAAGTTATATTTCTGATCACAACTAAATTAATGAGATATTATGCCATTGAATATGTTACCTACATTACACTTGCAGACATGTAGATATGCAGTGTTTGAAGAACACAGTCTCATCTGTGTAATCAAACTAAATTTAGTAAGGAACAACAATGATAACAAAATAAGTATTTATCAACATAAAAATTTAGTTTAATGTATTTACAGATAGGAGGATGATACCAATGGATGGGGAGGTACTTCAATGGCCATCGTGTTTTGTACTGGTTGTTACATTTCTGCTGCTAGGCTAGTGGCATTTTTTAAACACCTTTACTGAATTATCACTTGTGACATAGGCACATGCACATTTATATAAAGGTAATCAAACTGTATTAACAAGTTAAAATTAACAAACTTTATGCTTCACATATGTTGCTATATATCATGTAACCTAAGCAGCATTACATACATTATTCAATTTCTGTCCCCTTTTTTAAACAAGAAACATCATTATTAAAACATCACTGTCTGAGCAAACTGTCTTTAGTCCACTCAACCAGCAGGGCCAAACAATGGTCCACAAGGAGCTGTTCTGTTGCTACCTCAGACACTGATGCCTAGAAGCAGTAGGGCTTTCTGATCATGATCCTGCTGGTGTGTCCTCTTTGTGAATGGGATCTTATTACAAGGTTTAGGTTGTTGATAATTCTGATTTTTCAGTGGGGTGTTATAATGAGAGGACTCCAGTCAAAGTTTTGTTCAAGAACAGGCAACAATTATGCCAGATATTCACAGTAATGACAGGAGGATCACTTATTAGATGGATCTTTCACCCAACTTTCTCTCTACCTGTGAGCAGCATTATTTTCCACTCTCTATGCATGTGCTGTGAAAGGAAGTCTACCAGTATTATTTGGCCTTTAGATGTACTCTACTCAGCTTACAGATGGATAAAAGGGTACTGCATAAAACTAAATATTTAATAAAATAAAGCCTCTGCATTCCAGCTTCCAATGTGTCAATGAAATCTGTTCAAGCAGGTGCTACTAATACACACTTCTTCACCATACCTCTCTACCTCTTAGAGCAAGACATCTTGACAAAACTATAAATAATGGGGGATAAAGGCCCAAAATAGGGACACTTTTTAAATATAGCTCTTACAAACTTAGAAAGTTGATAAAATAACAGTTTTTGTATTGCCATAAAATTCTCAAGGGTATGAAGTCTGAAACTGAAATGTATGTCATTAATTTCTGACTTCATATCTCAATGATTTGCCAGAAAACCACAATTTTATGTGAAACACCAAAAATATGAGGTAAAAATCTGGACATTCTGCAAAAATCTGTATAGTTGAGAGGTATTCTCGCTAAAACCAGATGTATAACCAATCTAGATATATACAGCATTGAATTTTAGAAATGAGATTAAAAACTGTGTTAGTACATGATCAAATGTATGTCAAAGTGATCTTGCATACCATAATGATGTCAGCCCTACTGCCTTCAGTTAAAGGCATATAACCCCACAGTGCATACATTTGTTGCACCCCATAAGGATAGCTTGTCTCTTTTCTGTGAAAATTTCTTCCCACCAACAAACCTCTTCCTTATTTCTCCCATGAACATAATTGCAATATGTATTACATTGTCTTGTAGTGTATATTATATTGGTCTAACATGTGAGATTTGTGACCAAGTCAAATCATTATTTTTTCCTAAAAAATTCTTCATGGAGCATTAGGTGCCTATAGTAATTGCCACTGTAAAGATAGTACAGATAAGTGAGCTTACCTTTCATACATTATGACTGCTTCCTCATTTGCAAGTAAAATTTGCAAGTGGTAGACACTTTTTGTAATACCCCACTATTCTTCTGCTGAGAGTGATAAAACCATGACACATAGTTCTCCCGATTCATTTATTGACTCGTGAAACTGCACTGAGAGGCTAGCAAAGAGGTATTCAGTTATGCTCTGGTACAGCCATATATTCATTGACAGTATGCGCAGCACAACAAGGGTTTGTACTGAGACATTCTACTCTTAAGCAACCGATTACCGAAGTTTGCTAATTGTAATCTTTAGAGATATTCAGTTAAGATGAGCCTCATTAGTATGAACAGGGAAACTGTATGAAATCATGCTGGTCTGCTATCTTTTTGATTGTTTGTAAGTAATATACACCCAGCTTGGATGTCGTTTTCCCTTATGTTCATCTTGCAGTTATAGTATGTTATTGTTGAGTCTCACTCTACTGTCCTGATAAGATGGTTATGTTTTGACTGGTTATTTTAATTGAAGGTAAATTACTTAGTGTTGGTACTAGGTAAAGTCCTGTTGCAGGTATAACTGTCTATAACAAGGTTGTTCAGTTAGTGAAATATGTCTGCTGGTGCATACTGTTTATTATTAGGATAACATGAAGGAGGTTGGTAACAATCACCGACTTATCTACTCTACCTTGTTCACGCTTCACTGCACTGTAATTATGAAGTTTAATGTCTCAGTGAGTTTCACTGCAATGAGTTCAAAAGCCTAAGCTGGTTGTGCAGCTTGAAAGGTTTTCCTTTTTGTTCCTTTCCTTCCCTGTGGTATGACTATGGAATTTGTATATATAATTTAGGGGTGAGGAAAAAAGAGTCCTGACATGGATGGGGCATGGTGGCTTTCTCCCCATGTAAAAAAAAAAAAAAAAAAAGATTTTTGTAATGTCTGTTAATGGTTTTCAATCACCACTTTTTGGAATTTAACTTTTGAAGAAAGATGAGTTGAAATATTGTGCATCTCTGACTCACGGGTAAACAGTAACTGGTTTTATATCCCTGTGATTGAGGTGTGCCTTGTGCCATTTTTGTTTTATAGCTAAGGTAATGATGAGAGGCGGACAGCACTAATAGAATGACAGTTCTATTGCTGTGGAAAATGCAGATGTCATTCAGACCTTACTCTCATTTAAGTAGGTAAGAGTTCTGCTGCCAAGAGATGGTGTAGCCAACCATGTCTATGCTTTTATGCAGCAGGGCAACAGTGTTTTTGATGGTCATGGCCGATTAGTACTGCAATACCACTGTAGAGTCACTAGCATGACTGTCTGTGTCTCCAAAAAGGCACTAAGCACAAATGTAGTGGAAAATGTCAGAAAATCACAGGGGTGGCACAGCATATAAAAGCAGATCACAGACACTAAAGCCTTATTTTTATTCCTCTTATGATCTGATCTCTCCAGAACTATACCTTCTGATAGGTTTGAGGTTTCTGCAGGGTAGCTGCATCAATACTATACTTACAGTTTTTGCAAACACAGCGTTAACAAAACTTTGGCTTATTTTATTTATTTATTTACTGGATTACTTAATTCTTTGTTTGCTTGTCCATTTCAGTTTGGTAACCAGCTACTGTGAGGAGAAAATTATATTAAACAGAGCAAAGGAAAGTAAAAAATAGGTGTAGAGGTTAAAAGAAAATAAGAGTTGAGCAAGAAGAAATGGGGGCAGGGTTGTTTTCAGAGGTAGTATTTTGAACTTTTGAAGTTGTTGCTTAAGCCATCTGCCTATAAGTGAAGATGCAGTAGGGAGGTTAAGGTTGAGAACTTAATATTAATAAAGCTATGTTGTTCTGTTTTGTTTGAAATGTGCATGATGCATTTTAAAAGGATTATTTTTATTTGAGGACTGAAGATTGTGAGTGATGAGGAGTCTTTTGAAGTTTAGGGAGGAATTCTCAAATTTGAAGGTCAAAGATGGAAACATATGGTTAATGTAGTGAGGCTTTATTCTTGATGTTTATAAAGATGGAAATTATGGCTTTAAGAGATGTTAGGTTCCAATCTGAGGTATGCTGTGTCCTCTAACTGAATAGGGATAGCAATGATTCTAAATTAAGCAATACATAAATAGGCAAGCCAAGCAGTGGTTCTAAGCATTACTGGTTTCTGCACAGTATCTTCCACTGTGAAACATTATCCAAAACTTCTTTCTAATAACCTCAGGGCTTTAAGCTGCACATACATCTAGCCTAGGTAGGCATACTTAAATTTATAAATTACTTCTGACCTTGAAGTGTGAGTACTTTTATCACATCCTTACTTGGAGTGGCACATTATACGTTACTGTTAGAGTTGTTATTCTTCACAGACAATGCTGCCACAGAGGATGACTTATGAAATATTGTGGACATGACTCAGAGTATATGGCTTAGGGACACACTACTCAAATGTCTGATGATCCTGCCTGTATTTATGTGACAGTAAGGAAGAGCATACCAGAGGTGAGTAATACTGCTGCATTTCTGAGGACTGAGATAGCTGTGGTCTCAGGATTCACTGAGTAGTCACCTGCAGTACCTAGTTTTGATAATATGGTTTCTCGTTACAGGAATAACCAGGACAGATGACAGTGCTTCAGCTATTTATCCAACTACTGCTTTGGTTTACAGCATAATTCAGACTCCACAAGATATTCCCAAGTGTAGAGGTACAAAAAGGTTAAGGAACACATGTTGTGGTATGCCATCCATGCCTAGTTTGCTGCTTGCTACCCAGAGTACAAATGCCATGCGTTACACCATGCATAAGGAAAATAAACAGTTCCATTGTAAGACAATGAACGTCAAGGTGCTTCATGTGGCTAAGTCAGCTTCTTTGGCTATTCCCTCATAATAATGTTATATGAGAACAAATCTGCTTGACATGGCAGAGACTGATATTTTAGGATAGATAATGGGCAAATGTGGTCCCTGCATTTGCAACAGCTGAAGGAATATAAGGTACATGGGGTGCATCTGTGGCCAAGAGTCCTGTCATCACTTCTGGCTGGTTCCATGGTTCTTATTCATTATCATCACTCCAACCAGTCACACCTAACCACCACTATAATGCACTAGGCTGGATGACACATATGATTGTCCTCTACCAAGCCCATACTGGACATCCTGACTTGGGGAACATCACACTAGTAAGATAATTCTGCAGTGTGATACTTCACAACAAAACCCTTTGCAGAGCATTATAGGGGATACTCTACAAAATACTTCATGTGATTCACCATAGAACACAGGAAATCCCCCATGTAATACCATTTGTCACATTGTGGAATAACTTGCATACTGTCTCTGTATATCACCTCTGTATAGCAATCATGTGATGTGGTCTATTCAGCTAAACCCAACCCTGTTGGAGTCTTGTGCCTTAAACTGTCAGGATATCCCAGGTTATTGTTTGGTGTGCCTCTTGTGCAAATGATGATGGCTGGTCCTCATGACATTTTTCTGAAGATGTTGCTGTTTAGATTAGTCTCATGTACAGTGAGAACAAGCTATGCTCAGGCTTCATCCTGGCATCTCCTATATTAAAACAGTCATGTTGTGTCACAGATTTCTGCCATCTGTGTCTTCTCATTTTATACTGGTCTGCATCAGATGTTGCTTTTTTGCCTGTACTAACTTCTATTGAGTTCGGTTTTCCTGTATGTTTGTAGAGTGGAGCTATCGATCTCTGCCACTGTTCTGGTAATTATAGTAACTATTTTCTCCTGATGAAGATGGCTGTAGTCATAGTATCAGTTGTGATTCCAGTTATCTGTTTAGACCCTGGCATCATGCTGCTACAATCTGTTGTGTAGTATGGTCCACATAACAAAGTTATTGATCACCTTATTCTCTGAATACCGGAGTGTCCCTCCTGAGATGTCAGGGCACCTGCAGAAACAATAGGACAGCTCAAATACACAGTAAACAATTGCACGGATTGGTTATGAACAACATTATTCTCATTCTCAGCTAAATGAAGTAGTTGAACTGGTTTTATCAGCTGTGAGTCAAAGGAATACTCTGTATTGCTGAGAGTATCAATATTCTGGGGGGAGATACTTACTGCACATTAGGAATGATGATGCTATTAAGTAATAGGCTCTGTGATTGCTATGTTTTCTAACAAGATGCCCTTGTAATAGATTTCTCTCTTGTATAGAGAAGTTGTTGTTGTCTTTTAGCTTTTCCCGGTTAGTGGTTGCCACAGCGGAACTCCGGTCCGCTAATGATTGGCAGTAGATTTTCACGAACGCTGAGGTGCCAGATCAACATTCAACCTTCAACGAAGGCACGCCCATTTATGCATGTTTTTCGAACGCCCACCCAACTGCGGGGAGGACATGCAGACTCCACACAGAAGGCACTCCCCGCACTCCAGCCGAGAATCGAATGGGAGAACCTCTTGCTGTGAGTCAACAATGTTACTGATGCACCACAGCGGATTCTGGTCAAAAATTGCCATCAGGCAGATCACAAAAGCAGTGAATAATCACATTGGTCATGATACTAATTCTACTGCTGACTGCATGGAACTTTAGATAATGGTAGCCTACCCTTTTGATATGCACATCCTAAGAACCAAGTGATGTCCTAAATAATACCTACTAAGTGTGATTATAGATGACCACCTGAAATTTGATTTCCACCTTCAGCAAGCTATAAAGAAGACACATTAAAATCTAGGATGCTCTATAGAGTAAAACACAACCTCAAAGATGCTGCTAGATAAACCACAGCCACTTCTTTTCTACTCACACTCTATTTTATGCCTCTCCTATCCTAATCAACCCCTCTCTGTCAGCCTAACTAGAACAAGTAATTAAACTAGAACAAGTTACTAAATAAATTCCACCAAAACCACCAAGGCAAGGCTCCAGACATCAACTTGTACTCTTAAGCGCTTTCATTCTTTTTATTATTAACCAAGAACTTCATCAGAAAATGCAAATACAATTAGAAACATATATATATATATATATATATATATATATATATATATATATATATAGGTATGTTTGCTTATTATTGTCAGTAATTATTATTATTGTTATTATTATTATTATTATTATTATTATTATTATTATTATTATTATTATTATTATTATTATCAGTAGTAGTATGAGTTTTTCTGCACTACAGGTTAATGGCATTATTTAGTTTTGGATACTACTTGCACCCACAGTGACACTTGACCACATTATACCATTGTTCTTGTCTGTCACTGTGGTCACATGACCTGTGAAAATGATGATGGCTCTGTTCTGCCCATCCCCTAACCTGCATGGGTAAAGTAATGTCTAAATGCAAAGTACAGCTAGTCATTGCACTTTATTGAATAGGTGATATTTATTTCATTATTTGTTATTGAAAGTTGTAATCATATATAACTAAGCATGTACAGTAAATCACAAATTGCAATAACAATTTTTAAAGTACATTTCTGGTAAAAAAAAAATCACTAAACATACATGAAACGTCTACAATTAAGGAACTGAAAATTAGCATAACTTCCTCTTCCAGGTTTACAGCAGTCTCTACTAAAAAAATATATTGCATACATCCATTTGCATACTTAAGTGACAATGTACTGTGTCAAGCAATATGTGTTGTAAGCCATCTCTGTGTTGGTTTGTAGCTTTTCGATGGTGGTTGTCATCCTCATTTGCAATGCATATCCAGCATAATTTGCAGCATACAGCAGTGGGGACCATCATATGTGGTATGCTGCCTGTTAGAATATGAGACATATTTATAGAACTGTATACCCACCACTGTGTGTACCTACCAACTAGATGACACTGTAAAAAGTTACCCCACCCAAAACCTAGGCAGAGATCTCATGTGGGCCAAATATGGGAATCATGAATACCTGAGACATGCACAGATGCACTGTATATGACACCTTGTGGAAAGCACATCTCCCGCTGTCTTATAGCATAGAATTTATTCTGGTTGATGTATGGCATACCATGTAAAGCAGATAGAGACTCCCAGGTCCTCAGGGAAATGACGCTGTGCTGTAAAATAAGTTCATAGGTAAGTACTAGGTAAAATGGGGCTGTGTTGTAAAATAAGTTCATAGGTAAGTACAAGGAAATCAGTTTGCAAACCATTACAACCTAGTAAAAAAAATTCAAAAGTTTTCCCCAGCCTCGAAGGAGGCAAGACAAAAAAGATCAGGTAAGAAGTTAAGACTACTTATCCAATTATCTAGGTTTACTTGAAGGTGACAAGAATGCAGCTCTGTGTGACATGCAGTGGAAGTTTGGTCCACAGGTGAGTGATACATTAAGATACAACTCTATTATGCAAATGTTTGCAATTTACCTGTTGATGAAGATTTAATTCCCTTAATGGGGCATTACAAGTACCATTTGTTCTGTAAAGGAAAAGGAGGCCAAAGATGACTGGATCTTTTTTGGCTCAAAAGACTAGATACAGATCTTCATGAAGGAGTGTACAATAGTCTGAGTAAAAAGAGAGGCTTACCAGGTCCTTTTTTTTTTTCTCAAAATTTTTTTTATTAATTATATGAATAGCAAGACAATTAAAAGATTATACATAACAAGAAGGCATAAATGAACATATAACAATTCATCTAGTGATAACAACCTTCCTGAGATTTTGATAAATTATTTAGAAATAAAACATACACCATATGTACACTATATACAAGTTAGGCAACCTGAGAGAAAAACAAAATATTTAACATTAACTATTTAATATGTTTAGAACCTTTTCTAACACAACCTTTCTAATAGCTTTTTTTTTTGGACTCCCACCTAAGTATCTTTGAGCATCAATAAATTTAAAAGCCATTTTCTGGAAAGTAACCCATTTTAATTTAGAACGATCAATCCAATTTTGTATTATATAAAGTTTTAGTAATGAGCAAATAAAAATGATAACATGAATATCAACTTTTGAAAGATGAATCAATGGAATATGTAGAATAGCAAATTCCCGTCAGCGTGGATTTTGATATCCCATTTTCTGCAGTCTGACTTTCAAAGATGTCCACAATCTGTGAGAAAAATGCAATACCATAGAATATGAAGGAGGTCTGCTTGGGGATGAGAACAGCATGAACACGAAGGGGACTTATTTGGGTTAAATTTGTTTAATTTGATTGGGGTAAAGTAGGCATCATTATTAATCATTAATTGTGTGTATGCTAATTTTTAAAAGGGATAAATTCCTTAGTGTGTCTAATAGCCAGGACTTTCTGAGATTCTGACAATTGGGAATTATAATTCAACCAAACATTGGATAAAAGACAGTTGTGGTCCATCATTAAAGAATTAATTAATTTATATGAGTTTGAGAGCATTTTATCAGATGATGAAAGTATTTTGATAATCGTGTTAAGGTTTTTCAATTGTGAGTCTATGGGGACCAGACATACAAATTTGTTTTTAATTATTGCTCTTAGTTGTGTAAGAATTGGTGAGTAATTCCAGTTTACTTTCAATAACTTACGCCTGTCAGATAAAGGCAAGTCAAGATATTTCAAAACATCTCCTACTTTTAGATTTTTAATTAAAGGATAGTTTGTTAAGTTCAAAAGTTTATTGTCCAATAATATATTTGGGTTTAGATGAATTGGCTGAACATGGTGCAAGATCTTTTCTAGTTTACACATTTTGAGTAAGGTTTGGAAATCTCTAATCCTTTGTTTAAATACTGTAGATATATTTTTAATAAATAAACTATCCAGAGAGATAAAGGGAATAACTTCAGGATTTAAATTATTAGAAATGACATAATTATACCATCATTTTATCCATAAAGATTGATTTGGATAAGAAGTGTTATTGAATTTAGAGATAGTAAGAAGTTTATTGGATGAGACAATCAAATAATAGAGATAAAGATTAGGTAAACCCAAACCTCCCTTGTCCTTCGAAAATGCCAATCTAGAATAAGAAATTCTAACAGATTTAGGGAACCATATGAATTTTGCCAAAGCTTTATTTACAGACTCAAAAATTTTTGAAATTATCTGATCAGATGATGAGAATTGGTAAAGAAATTTAGGCAGAATATTCATTTTAATAATGGCCACCCTTGAAAGAAATGAAAGGTTTAGATGCTTCCATCTGTCCATATCAGACAATATAGAGTTCCATAATTTATTAATATTATTTTGAAAGGAAGATTTATTATTGTGTTCTAAACTGATTCCTAAATATTTTATATTATAAGTAAACTGAAAATGATCGTCTGGAAACAAAAAGATTTGTGTGCTAAATGATTTAAGGGAAAAATATGAGTTTTTGTAGAATTTAAAAGATAGTTGGAAACCAAAGAAAAATAATCAATAGAATTCATTATTTTTCTGTAATCAGATAATGGAGTTTGAAAGTAGATTACTAAATCATCCATAAAAGCAGAGAAATGAATATTAGTATTAAGAATTCTAGGGATGTTATGAAAAGTATTTTGAGTCATAAACAATAGCAAAGGTTCTAAATAAATGTTGAAAAGAAAAGGGGACAATGGACAACCCTGTCTTGTTCCTTTAGTGATCTTTATCGAGCAGAAAATTGACCATTAATGTATAGTCTAGTAAACATATTCTTGTATAAAACTTTTAAAAATTTATAAAGAATAAGGGAATATTAAAACATAACATAGTTTGAAATAGAAAGTTCCAACATACTCTGTCAAAGGCATTTGATGCATCTATAATCAAAGCATATATAGGGTTTGGATTTTTCTTAATGAGATGAAGTATAGTCTCTAAAGATAGAGTATTATCCCAAGCATGTCTCTGAGACATAAAACCTGATTGATCTGACGAGATAATTGAGGGTAAAATCCGTTTCAATCTGTTAGCCAGAATAGATGACAGAATCTTAATATCCACGTTAATTAAAGAAATGGGTCTATAATTTACTGGATCAGATTTATCTTTATTATTTTTTAGAATTAGAATGGTTTTGGATGTGTTCCAATGAATATCTGAGATATCATTAACTCTTATATGATTGTAAACTTTGAATAGAAAGGGAAGAACTACCAATTTGAAAGTTTTGAAAAATTCTGGAGTAAAACCATCAGGTCCCGGAGATTTACCCAATTTAAGATTATCTATTGAATCCGAGATTTCTTGTACCGATATAGGGGTAGAAAGTAGTTTTTGTTGATTATCATTAAGTTTAGGGAACTGCAAAGAGTCTAAAAAGAGTTTTGAGTGATTATCTTTAACAGAATTAGAAGAACCTGAATATAACTCAGTGTAAAGAGAGGTGAAAAGTTGAATAATCTCTTCATCAGTATTATATAATCTGTTATTATAAGATAAAGATGTAATATTTGGATTTCTGAAGTTAACTTTAATAATTCTCGCTAACAATTTAGATGGAACTTGGGCCCACTCTGAATATGAAGCATGTAGCTTTTGTTCAGCTAAGGAGAGGTTATTTTGGTGAAGCAGAATTAAATCTTTCTGACAATCAAAAATTTGTTTTTCTAAAGTAGCATCATAGTTCAGACTAATATGATTTTCCAATGAAGAAATTCTTGATTTTAAGAATTCCTCTTTCTTAAAGTATTGTTTTTTGAAAAAAGCAGCTTTACTAATAAATAAACCTCTTAATCTTGCTTTACATGCAGCCCATTGTATGTTATAAGGAATGTTAGATGATTCAAGACTATTCACCATTTCATTTAGGATTTCTGAAGCTTGTTTGCAAATATCTTCATTTGACAATAAGTTATTATTTAAGGTCCACTTATTAAACATAGTTTTATTTTTGATATTGGGTTTTATGTTCAATTTTAGTGAAATTCTTGAGTGATCCGAAAAGAATCTGGGTTCTGTAGTAAAGCCCACAATATATTTTGAAATATAATCTGAAATTAGAAAGAAGTCTAATCTGGACCACGAATGATAGCACTTAGAATAATAAGTATATATATCATTCTTGTTTATACTTTTAACAGTGCGGAGGGATCTATTAAATTATATTCTGTCATCAAATCATTTATAGCCAGAGTAGATTGAAGATTATAGGTGACAGTGGAGCGGGAGCGATCAATTACAGGGTTTATAACTGCATTCCAGTCACCACCCACTATAATATGATGATCCTTATAGGATGCAAGAATATTGTAAATTTTAAAATGAACAAATGTTGTGAATTACATGGGCCATATAGATTTAAAATTAATAAGGGTTTGTCCAAACCAGCAATAGAAGCGGTAAATAAGCACCACCTCCTCATCATCAAATTTCTCATCAATAATATTCCCAATGAATTTTTGTTTAATGATTATAGCTACACCTCTGGAGTTAGATGAGTCACCTGAAGCTATAATCTTTTGATCCATTTTAACTCTTTATTCCAATCAATACGTGAAATATGGGTCTCTTGAATAAAACAAATGTTAGCCTGTGATTTAAAGATCATATGAAATAATAGTGACTTTTTCGCTTTATCTTGAATGCCTCTAACATTCCAAGAATCTAAAATTATGTCAACAGGCATATTCTACAAGTATAATCATTATTGATGCTATAAAAGTGAACTCAAGGTGCAAATCCAACACAACATTAAAAAGAAGAAGAAAAAATAAAAGAAAAACAGTCTTTAAGTATTCAAGCAAGTCATCAAATAACATTTGTTGAAAAAAAAGAAAAAGTTTTTAAGAACCATGAAATGTATAATAATAACCTTTAACCTAACCCTAGTGCCTATCCACCAATCCCCCTGTGATACAGGAAGAGCAGAAGAACATAAAAAAAACATTGTAATTATAGATAATAATAACCTCAAGTTAGAATACAAATTACTCAAAGGAAGCCTAACATAACATAAAGTCCGAGTAATACTACTAAAAATATATACAAAATTAACTAATTTCAAGACGTCCAACATGCTTAATCCCTACTTCTAATACTAATCTAAAGTTCCTATCCTTAAATTGAAATTTATAGTGATTAACTGTATTTCCTCAAGTATTTCAAGAGAAAAAGAAACAAGTAAATAATAAATAAATCACACTCTGCTTAACTAGAACACTCTATCATAAGAAGTAATACAATTAAAACTGAAAGATATGTAAGATAACATATATAAGTATAACAAAACCAACTGGAAACATTATAAGTAAATAAGCATAGCATTACTGAACTAAAGATAATAGTCATGCACTATCTACTGAACCTTCTTTAGTATTTTAGTGATAATTTCATTAATCAACATGACCATTAGTATGATAAAAGCACTAATACCTGTAGAATAAGTATTTAGTTATAGTTCAAATAAAGCAAAAAACAACTACCAAGCTACCATATCTCAAAATGAAAAACAATTCAGTCTGGAGATGCATCTATTAACTAGATAATAGTAGTACAGGAACTATTCAAAATGAAATATTATAAGCTGTAAGGTTTTAACACTAGTTAATATACATGAATAAAGTATAATTATATTATTAAATAGTAACTTAAACAGCATCATATATATTGAACTGAATGTACAACAATGTGCATACATATAATTTTAAATCTACTTTTGAATATTTTACTAATGACTCTGTTAGGTTATGTAGCCATACTATTCTTCTAAGCTATAGATGTAACATAGCAAAACAGCATGAAAAGACAAGGCTTTTAAAGTAAACATTTTGAACATCTAATTAAAACAGAAACAAGCAAGCTAAATGCAGTAAATTTAAGGGCTTAAATATATACAGGTAGATTCAGCTAATCATATTAAAGATAGTTATTTCAAACCTTTCAAATAAGTAAAGGCTTTCTTAAACATAAACTACTAATCATAAATATCACATCCAGCCTCTGAGAAGAGAGAGAGAGAATAGAAAGAACATGAAACTTTCATATGAACAGGTATACTTTGTAACATTTGTCAAATTAAACACTTCAGTATAATATAAAATATTGTATGAAAAAATATTCTGAATAGGAAACTATGTTCATTTCTTTACACATCCTTTAGAATTTTAATATATAAAACTAACCTGTTCATTTGTTTCCAGAAACATTTTCACTCTGCTTTATGAAAGTAGCAGCTTGCTTTGAAGTCATGCAGACACACTAAAAGTCACTGAATATATTATGTGACATGAATCTGTTTAAATTTAAAAAGCAACCTTCATTTATGAAGAAAAAACACTTTAAATAATAGCCAGATCTATTAAAAAGTTAGTGCTATTGAATACTTGTTGAAAACAAGCAGACTTGTGTATTTGAAACTGTCCTTCTTTCCTCACAAATGATGACATCACCATCCATCTCAGAGAGACTGTAGTGTGCGCATGTTCATGCAGAGCATCAGCTGGAACTCTGAGGGAAGATTTTCTTGCTAGAATGTTGAGATGGAATGTTTTTCCCTCCAAAAATCATTTAGCTTACACAGAAGGCTGTAACTCAAAAGCTTGTAGTAAAATTAACATATTATCTATTTACACAGCAAGCATATGTGAGAGAAAGAGAAAAAAGTAAATACAGCAATTTAAATGCTTCTATTAATCCACACAAATCTAACAAGCATATATCCTGTCACTGCACACTGTCACACCAAATCTATCATGTGTAAATTACATGACAAGTTTTAAGCTAATATAATTATGTCACACCAGAATTACAAATCATGTAACACAAATACTGTCAGAGTAAAGAAATGAAAAAATCAAACCTTATTGTAGTTCTTTAACAGTAGAATATTAAGATACAGTGTCAGGAAGCTTTTAAATGTTTTAAGAAAAATGTCTTTTGCATCTTTAGGATCTGAACATACAAATCTTTTGTCATTAGCTGTGAAAGACAAGGTATTAGGATAAGCCATTCAAAATCTAATCCCTCTTTTTATCAAGTCAGCACAATAGGGGGCTAGTTTTTGTCTATTTAATTTGATCTGTGCAGGAAGATCTTGGGAAAATGATAGTTTGTGAGACTTCCATATGAATTGTTTCTTTGTTTTAGCAGTTTCTAGGATCTGGAAAGTGTCTTGAAAGTTTAGTAACTTAGTATAAATTAACCTTGGTGTAGAAGAATCTTGCTTTGTACGCAGTGCTCTGTGTGCTCTCTACAATTATAGATTTTGAAGAAGCTTCACAATTTAACAGTGTTTCAAAGATATTTTTAGTCACAGATAACAAGTTTTTATTGTCATAAGATTCAGGTAAACCACGAATAATTATGTTATTTCTTCGACTCCTGGCTTCCAGATCCAATATTTTAGCTTGTAAATCTGAAATAGTTTTATCTCTAGATTTAAAGTCACTTTCCAATAAGTCTGTTTTAACTTCCAAAGCTAAGATTTTATTTTCAATAGTAACAATACTATCGTTTATTTGCTTTAAAGATTTACTAAAGTCAGCAAACTGTTCTGAAAAGTTTTGTATAGCACTTTGGATTGGTTTTAATGCTATTTTTAGTTCTTCTAAAAGGAAATTTGAGCCATTTAAATCTTTATTACTTACTTTAATAGTTTCTGTAGGTTGTCTAGATGATTTCAGTCTTTTTGAACCTGAATCTTTTTCAGGAGAGAGCATTGAAGTATATTTGGCCTTTGTAGGCTGAGTCTCCATGGAGTCAGATTTTGTAGCCATCAGTGCAAATGACTAATGTAACTTATTGTTTACCCTGGATTCCAAGATGGCCGCTGACTAGTCTAGTCCTTACTCTCTGAGCTCCTCACAGCTATTTAACTTTTGGTTTTTTTTACAACTTTATATCAACCTTTTTCCTCAAATTTTTATACTAAAAGATTTTATAAATCTTTTGGATTATTTTTCTTCTGGACTTATTATCCTGGGATTTATTTTACCTCAGAACATTCTTGGTCTCTCTGCTGCTGGGACTCCTACTGCTCCAGTCTGTTCCTGGTTCCTGGTATCCTGTTGACTGCATTCCATTTCTGGGCATGGCTACAAAATCTGACTCCATGGAGACTCAGCCTACAAAGGCCAAATATACTTCAATGCTCTCTCCTGAAAAAGATTCAGGTTCAAAAGACTGAAATCATCTAGACAACCTACAGAAACTATTAATGTAAGTAATATAGATTTAAATGGCTCAAATTTCCTTTTAGAAGAACTAAAAATAGCATTAAAACCAATCCAAAGTGCTATACAAAACTTTTCAGAACAGTTTGCAGACTTTAGTAAATCTTTAAAGCAAATAAACGATAGTATTGTTACTATTGAAAATAAAATCTTAGCTTTGGAAGTTAAAACAGACTTATTGGAAAGTGACTTTAAATCTAGAGATAAAACTATTTCAGATTTACAAGCTAAAATCTTGGATCTGGAAGCCAGGAGTCGAAGGCTTACCAGGTCCTGATAACAGAGACTTTTAAAACCACAGCTCTGTTTATTTCTGAGTCTATGAGGTGTCTTATGTTGAGTAATATACCTATACAAGCACATTCCAAAAGGTGCATTATATTAATAATGGGTTTGAAGAGATACAAGTACAAGGGAATTAAGAAACTCTTGAATCTGGAGGAGAAGCCATTGGATGTAAGAAGAACTAGAGAGAAGACTTTCCAAACTACTGTGGTCATATGATGGTCAAATGATTAGGAGTTCTGAATGGGAGTACATAGATCCCTTACAACAGGGGCTAACTGGAGGAGTGTGTCACCTATTTGGTATGTAAAATATGTTGTTTACCATAGTGAACTCTGCTACGATTTTTTTCACGTTTAGAGTCCTTTGTCCTTCCACCAATTGTTTACATGGTGTAACCCATATTGGATCAGTTGTGAGTCAATTGAAGACTGAATAACAGCACTCAGTTTACAGTCATCTCAAAACTTAGATAAACATTGGCCAGGAGTGTTGGCTTGAAAATCAAAGAAATAAATGCCAAATAAAAGCGGGGCCTGGTACTGAACCCCATGGAGCAACACTGGTAACATTTTTGCTTTGAGAAGTGGCAACTGTAAATCTGACCACATGCATTCTGACTGTCAGATGGTTAGCTATCCACCTTACAGTGCAGGGATTTATATTAAGCTTTACAAGTTTAACAATGTCTGTATGAGGAAGAAATTTAAAGGCATTGACCAGGTCCACATGTAATGTATGTACTGCATAACTGCTATACACTGCAGATGTTAGTTTTTCAAGGAAATTAATGAGGTTAAATAGGTGGGCGGCCACGGTGGTGCAGTGGTTAGCATTGCCGCCTCACAGCAAGAGGTTCTCCGGTTCGATCCTCGGCTGGGGTGCCTTCTGTGCGGAGTCTGCATGTCCTCCCTGTGGTCGCGTGGGTTTCCTCCGGGCTCGGTTTCCTCCCACATCCCAAAGACATGCTGCAGGTGGATTGGACACTCTAAATTGGCCCTAGGTGTGCATGTGTGTGTGCCTTCTGTGGAAGGTTGGGCGCCGGGCTGGCAACTCGACACTGTAAAAAACTTCACTGCCAATTAATGTGCGGACATGGTGATCCGCTGTGGCGACCCCTAACCGGGAAAAGCCGAAAGAAGAAGAAGAAGAATGAGGTTAAATAGGTAGGACCTTCCTTTAAAAAAATTAAAGTTGGAGAGAGTTCAGAGTTAAAAAAGATTTTCAGTATCCTGATGACTCTTCCAACAACACCATGATAGAAAAAGTAAACCACACAAAATTAGTGGGTGTCATCACAGATGATCAGTTGAAATTTGACTCCATGTATCACACATAGTTAAAAAAGTAATAGAACACCAGGTGTATTATACATAGAGTAAAAACCTACTTCACTGACATAGCCAGGTACATTTAGACCCTACTTTTTTTCCTTCTGACACCTTTTCTCTATGCTGCCTCAATCTTCAGTAACCTTCATTTCTCACAACTGCCCATATCTGAGCAATGTTATAATAAAATATCTACATTTGCAGTAAACTATAACAACAAAGCACACCACTGCATAGCTGTCAGAGAACAAACTTTTTAGAACCACTATATGATCTAGCTCTCTCTCAGCTAAATATAATACACACATTTCTCTATAAGCTAGAAAACTCTCCAGCCCTTAACAGCGTAATACATTACTCCCCCAATACAATTTTACTCTGTAGATAAAAATGTCTAATCACTATAACCAAATCATCTAATACTGTATGTGACATTCTATGTTTAAATAGTGCAGCTAATCTATGGAAACACATCACACTTCCACTGAAATCCATTCAAAATGCAAGCTCATTTAGAACACAACAAAAACTTCACCTGTCAAATCAATGAATCTGTTATTATATATTGCCAAGATAAATGTCACTGTTATTTTTGGGTTGCCATATCATCAGACTATTTCTATTCATTCAAACTCCAATGCCCAACAATACCTGAACAGTTTTACTAGCATCTCCCAGTCATATACTTAATTTTGTGACACTGCTCACCCCCCCATTTCCTACAACTAGACTTTTTATAAACGTTATGATACCTAGATATGTAAATATTTATGAACCTGCTTTATACTCCACATCTTAGCTACAACAGTAACATCTAAAGACCTACCTGGTTCCTTCCCTCAACTCCATTCCACCATTCCATTGCATTTCTAATCACTTGTCCCTTGATATATTATCTTTTTGATAAACCCACTAATATACCTCTTGAAAATGATCAATGTTCAACATCTATTAATGCATAAGTAGCATTTATCTGCAATAGTGAGCCTTTATCTCATATGAATGAAATTGAACTAGCAAATAAATGTGTCATTCATTGTCAATGTATATTGTTTAATATCTCTTCATGCATATTACTGAATATATGTTCAAAAAATGATTATAATATGTTGAAGCATTTCTCCCCGAGTCACTGATAAAAAGGGTTTTTTGACTAAACCCAGTCAGACAAACTGAGTAACAAAAGCAAATTAAAATTAAAAAAAAAAAATACGAATTCTGAGACAATATACGCCATAGCTGTACATATGCGGCAAGTGAAATTAATAGGTTTGTGTGCTTCAGCCACCTTTGAGTAATGACATTAGGCTGCAGGAATGAAGCCAGTGGAGTGGCTCAGACTAATGAGGGTAAGTAGGAGTTCAGATAGGCTGTATTTGGCACTCATATTTAAGCAACTTATCAGGACCCTTAGCTTTTCAGAGGACTGGGAGAAATGATTCCATAGTAATTGATAGTGGAGGCTGGGCTTGTTGAATAGCTATTACTGTAGGCTGACTAAAGTTTGCAACATATTTGTCACCTAGGGAATTAATTGCTTCCTTTGTGTCAGAGTATGCAGTATTACTGTGGACTAGCCCTGGCCATTGTTAGGTATTAGATCTTGGCTTTCTAATGTAGTTAAAGAAAAACTAGTAGTTATTTTTTGGTTTTAGTAGCATTTTTGAATTTATGCACAGATTTTAGCTTCTAAATAGTTCTCTTAAGCTCTTTACTTGTTTGCTTGCCTTAAAAGTACTTTTAAGGTATGTGGAATGTAATCTCTTATAAGCATTAAGCAATTTATTTCTCTAATCATATAATTTATTTATGTGGATATTCATCCCAGGGTTTTGTTTTAAATTTCTCATTATATTTGGTGTGCATAGAAATTGCCTTATCAGCACAACTATTTATGTGAGAGTCGAAGTTAGAAGCATAGGTAATAGTTTTAGTAATGGGATTCAACAGAGGAGGAGTACAGCAGAACTTAGGTTTGCTTTTGAGAAAATGCTAAATTCAGAGGTATTTACAGTGGAAATAACACTGGTACTAAAGGAAAAGTTCACTAATTTATGATGTGATTTAACAAGGCAGGTTAATACGTATGGAAATATACAAAAAGTGTCCATCTTTGTGAGAACTAGATGAAGTATACCGGTGTCCCTTGTAGCATGGTTAATTATTTTTAAATCAGAATTAGCAATTATAATGGCCAGGAACCATTGAAAATACCTATCACTGGCAGTGTAGATCAGCCAATTTATTGATAGATATGTGAGGTCCCTCAATAGAAAGGTGTCAGATTTAATGGGGATTTCAGCTAATGTGTTAAGATAGCTATCATGCTCAAAAGGGGACATAGAAGGTGCTCTATAGCTAGCTGTGATGTGGCAATTAATCTTTCAAGATTTCAAGTGTGGTGTCCTGAGGAATCTGTTGTGACGTGATGATATCCTTGACAAATTGATATTCCTCCCACTCACCAATAGATATGAAGACATGATAGCCATGATATACAGAAGCAGAGGGAGTACTTTCACTACTCTAAAACCATGTCTTTATAACTACACATATATGAATGCATTCAAGTTAGGGAAATTTTTTTGTTAAGACTACCGGCACTGAGTATAGCCACATTAATGTGTTCCAATATACAGTAGAATTTAATAGGGTGTAATGTCTATCAGATGGATACTGCCTAAAACGGCACTATGAGGGCAGCAAAGGCTTCAACCAGAATGTGAAAGCCTTGGTAAGACATGTGTGGACTATCCCTGGCTAACCAGGAAGGCTTGTAAGCCATCCCACCCCAAGCTGATGCAAACTGGAACCCTCTAGATTGATACCAGCTATATGGCCAAGTATTAAAGCCGGTTATCTTGTTTTTAAATCTTGGCATTATTTTAGGTCATGGCAAAATATAAATCAAGCCCAATGTCTTTCCTGACTCTGACACATGCACAGAAAGCTCAAACATATTCATCTGCATGTACCTTTAGGTGTTTTGCCTAAAGTCATTCACACCCACATGGATCACTGTCGGGTCATAATCATATTTGTCAGGCTGGAGGGATATAAAAGCCCTTAATATATCCCAAATCCCAGCTCCAGAAAAACAGCTAACTATTATGCTATTTTTATACAGTCTGGTGAGGATGAAGTTGGTATACCCGATAACAGTGACACCTATTAGTAAAATACTGCAGTAGTTAGATGCACTCACAATAGGCCATATGAGCCTGAAGTCTGCACACTTGTGACTCTTCGAGGTATATGTACTGACTTTGGGCATGAAGGGTAAAAGTGGCTGATTTGCTGTGTGAAATAATATCTGAGGTTTGTTAGCCTTTAGCATGCGAGGCCTAGGCAGTGTTTTCTTAACAACCTCCAAAGCTGGTTTAGAGAAAGTGCTCTGTGTTTTGTGTGTGTATGCCTGTTTGCATGTGTGTTTGTCTGTTCTGTGTGTATGTACATATATATATATATATATATATATATATATATATATATATATATATATATATATATGTGTGTGTGTGTGTGTGTGTGTGTCTGTTCTTTTTATGTGTGTGTGTGTGTGTGTGTGTGTGTGTGTGTGTGTGTGTGTGTGTGTGTGTGTGTGTGTGTGTGCTGTGCTCAGCAAATGCATTCTGAGGTGATAAGGTAGCTTCCAAGTTAAGCAAATGCTTATAGCTGCCACATGGTGAATTATTCTGAGAGATACCAATTAGTTTTTGGTATGCATTAGCACAAGTTGACTGAAAATCCATGTTGGCCAATGCAGATGAAGAGGTATAACAAAACAGGAGAGGTAAATTACTTACTCTTGGTATTAAACAGACTGACTGGACTACTAAAAAGATGATCTTGAGTATGACTAAAAGATAAAATAATATGAGCTGTGACTACTGAAGTATTCACAAACGGAAAAAAGAAAAGAAAAATGAAAGAAATTTATAGGATTAACAAAGTAACCAGTAATACGTTTCAAATTTAAAACAAATAACATTGCACAGTGCACTAATGTGGTCTCTACCTAACTGGTAACAACAATGAGCAGAAGACAGTCCACCCCAAAAGATTCAGGTGCAGTAGTTATTATATCAACAGACAATCTAAATGGGATATTTCAAATGTAGTAACTATAAATTAAATAGTTTCAGTGCGGTATCAGTATATTTGTCAGTGAAATACAAAATGTATATGACATACGTAACTCTGTATTCGCTAGTGCAATACTGTAGAGAATTAGCTTTAAACACCATAATACCACAGTAATCAATAACAAGCAGAAATGCAACATACTGTCAGTTCTCTCTTCTGCTGTTCATAGAAGCAATAAATATGTATCTTCACTTGCTGCAGCATAACACCAAGGGACGGGTATAGGATCCATGACGCGGAGACATTCCAGTGTTCTAGAATGTTCACTGGCAGATGCAGAAAGTTACTTGTAGCAAATATGGTTAATGTTACACGTAACTTCTTGACCAAAAGAATGGTCACTCCCTATCTCCCCTTTGATTTCATGTGTGGGCAACAAATGTCAACAAACTCCTGTATGGACTCCCTGGTCATATAGTAGCAGTTGACGACATTCTGGTCTTAGAGGCATTTTAGGCACTTGCAGACCATTTGTACTGCAGAGAACAACAATGTGAAGCATCATGGTTACTGGCTTCAAAAGTGACCACTAATATCTGTTGTTCAGCTACAGCTGATATTATTGCTGACATCTTAACTGAAGTTTACTTATGTACACTGAATGCCTCAAGAGTTCAGAATGGAAGGAAACAATGATGCATACTGCCAGCATTATACATCTCTCAATCACATGTTGTTATTTGCATACACAGTAAAACTCCTAAACACATGAGCCCTCATTTGCATAACATTATGTAGTCTTTTACATAAGTTCATAGGTGATTACTAGGCTAATGGAGCAATAGCCTTTACAAGCCTAGCCAATAATACCCAGGATATGACAATATTATATCTTAATTCCCCAGATATGGGATGGGGTAGTATCAGGGTGGGGCTTTGGGTGTTGGAGCCCTGAGTCTTTTACAGACTGCCTCTGTTCATAAGGGACATGATTAGTACTCCAGGAGTAAATTTACAGCTCCCAATCCATTTATCCAAATTGCTTTTGAAAAGCATGAGGGAGGGGTTTTGTTTTACGGAGATGGGAAGTATATTCCATAGGGAACAAGTTCTGTTACAGTCACAAATATGGCTCAAGGCCATGGAACACATAACCCTCATATAATTTTGCTTGTGAATATGTAACATCAGGGAATGTCTTGTAGATCAGGCATAAGTCACATATTAATAAACTATGCAAAATGGAGTAAAAGGATAGGGCCTTAAGTTGAGCCCCATAAGACGTGTCTTACACAGTGTATATTTTTAGTGAGAAACCTCTGGGGCCAGTCCATTTGGTGTAAGCGCCGTGTTAGGTACATGCAGAATGGAGCATTGTACTTGACTATTGGCCTGACGAGGGCTAAGTACAATGGCACTATGATTTCCTTTGACTTTGATGCCATGCCTTTCCTTGTAAGTTGAGCCACACAGAAGGATTTCCTCATTATTGTAGCTACCTGGTAGTCAAAGTTTAGGTTACTATTTATCTGTATTCCTAGGTCTGAAACCACTGGGTTTACTTTTAGGGGCGTGCTATCAATATTATAATTTGCAGAGATATCTGATTTACCAAAGGATATAATTATGCATTTTTTAGCATTTAGTCTCAGACAATGGTTTTGGCACCAGATGTTTCTCTGTTTTAGGCCTGTTTGTAGGACATCAGCATCATTTGGGGATTCAATGATTGCTCCCAACTTACAGTCACCAGTGATCTTGGTGAACCAGAAGCCCCCAATATTGACCTTCACTTGAGAGAAGTATATACAAAACAAGAGGGTTTCCAAAAACTGAGCCCTGTCAGACACATCTAAAAACATTTTTTTTTGTTTTGTTTTTTTATTGGAAATGGATTCACATGTCTGGTCAACATGTGTCAAGTCAGTGAGCCAGTTTGCTATCCACCTGATGATGTAGGGGTTTATAGCGACTGCAGTAAGTTCATCTATGATCCCCAAGAGGGGAGATTTAATTGAAAGCTTTGGCCAGGTCTAGATAAGTGGTGTGTTCTGTTTTTCCCTCATCCATTGTCCTGGTGCCTTTCTCAAAGTATTCCACCAGACTGAACAGTTAAGACTTCCCATTGACAAAGCCAAATTGGGTCTTTCCATTGTTTGGAGATTTCCTATGTTGTTACTGATCAAGTCCATGATATTTCTCTCCAGGGCCTTGCAGATCTGACTGGTTAAGCTTACGGGTCTGAAGTTCCCTTGGTCAGTTGATGGGCTCCCTTTGTGCAGAGGCACAACTGTTGCAGTTCTCGATTCCTCTGGGACAAACTCTGTCTGGATGCTGTAGTTAAAAAGGGTTTCCAGTAGCCCTCATAGATCCTGTTTTAATCTATTTAAGAAGCATCCTGGAATATGGTACGCATGGGCCTGTGCTGGCATGGATACCATGTTAATTCTCCTATAAATGTAACTGAACTGCCTCCTCCCTGTACATCATGCTGCCTGCATTATTTTGCTTAAATTTATGTTTGTGAGCATTCCTTAGTATAATTACTTTAATGGCAATTAGATTTGCACTGATGAAAAATGTTAGACCATTTTATTGACAGTAGACATTATTAATAGAGAAACTCAAAACTTTGTAATTATCAGTCATGTAATTCCTTTCCAAATTGGTATAGCAGGAATTTTTCTAAGAATTTAGCAGAATAAATGCATTCTATATGACATTAAAGTTGGTCAATCACCATGTCAGAAAACTATGAAGAAAGGTGGATTTGTTTCATTCTAGAGAATTAACATTTCTTCAGTGACAGAGAGAAAGCGAGAGAGAGAGAGAGAGAGAGAGAGAGAGAGAGAGAGGGCGAGCATGTGTGTGTTTGTGAGTGTGTGTATTTATCTATGCAATGTACCCATATCTATCAGTCTGTCTGTTCATCTATGTCTGTCTTTATATCGACCTGCCTATACCTTTGAGTGTGTTTGTGTGTGTGTGTGTGTGTCTGTCTGTGTATATCTGTACATCTGTGTGCATGCAAATATATTTTAATATCTATCTATCCATCTCTCTGTCAGTATATATGTCTGTTTAGGAATTTCAATATCTTTCCATCTATCTATCTCTATCTATGTCTCTATCTGTCTAACTATATGTTTTTGTGTATGAGTGTGTGTGTGTGTGTGTGTGTGTGTGTGTGTGTGTGTGTGTGTGTGTGTGTGTGTGTGTGTGTGTGTGTGTGTGTGGGCACATGTAGTTTGGACCAAGAAAGTGTAAGCAACTTTGCAACAAACAAACAAACATACAAAATCCTTTCTTTCTTTGCTTCTCAATCACAAATTAAATTATTTTCAATGATTACATTGAACATGAAAATGAATGACCATTCATTTATTGTTATCTAGGCATGGGTTTAAATTGATGTTTAATGCACTACTGCTATACTTTTCAAATTAAACTGAAACTGCTTGCTCTGTTAGCTCTTGTCTTTATAGGCATTCTTTACATAAGTTCAAAATATGAATTGTAATTAGAAAAAAAATAATAGCCACTTGATTATTTCTGTAGTCATATATTCTGTTGTCAACTCAATTGTATGATTTAGAGTCTACATATGGAATTGACATAATCATTGCATGTCTCTACATGACACAAATAATTGCAGAGCATACAGAGCTTTATGATATGGCACTTCTGCTTTGTAGAACTAATAAAGACAAGGTATAGCACAGATATATATGAAAATGTTCTTGACAATCAGACAGAAAGCATGTCTCTAAATTAGAGATACAAAAACCTGTATCCAACATTAGGAAGGCTAACATGCAGTATTGTATGACAAATTTAATGTGATACTATAGGAATACATGTGGAGAGAAATAAAAGTGCAGATAAAGAATATATGTTCAGATATACATGCATACATGTGGCTTAGGTTTATATAAGGTATCAAACTGGTAACACCAACAATAACAACATAACACACAGTGAATTTATATTTTATGTTATGCCACAACTTCTATGATACTGTGGACACCATGGACATGATGTTCCTGACTATGAGCAACAACATAACCTCCATGGACACTGTGCAGACATGGAAAAGCAAACAGGCTCACATAATGGACATATACCTGTTCAGTAATGCATTTCATTAAGGCATTTACAGTGGAACAATGGGGACAATAATATGCACAATACACAATATACACAAATATTGTTTTTATGGAATGAGAAAAGTTTATTTTTCTTTGTATAATCAAAAATGTATTAAAAATATACAATAATGTGAAGGCTTCCATGCTCATCTAGTTCAACAAATGATGCATCCACCTGTCACAGGAGACAGTCCGGCCTGAGACCTCACCTGCATTCCTGAAAACTATTCACTACAAATTCTGCCGTACGCGAAGGTGCAGTAGATGAAGCCAATCTGGCCATAGCATCTGCAAGGTCATACTTTTGTGCAACTTGCTGTAGTCATTACAGGTTAAGTGATGGGTGTCTTTGGGACATGGAATGGGTAAACCTAGAGTAAGGGTGTGGCATAGCTTGGCGAAAAACATTGTAAAGGATGGATATGGCAGGTGGTATGGCCTGCCATTTTGTGCTATGGCACACAATGTTGGCCTTGAGCCCTTTGCCATGTGTCACTTCAAGGAGGTCCTAATTTTTGAGAAGCAATTCAGGCATAAAAACACATAGTGCAAGATTCATTGAGCACAAATAAGCTGGATCACCCTGAGCCCAAATAAAAGCTGTAAAGTTGTTATTGCTAGTGACTCATCAATAGCAGATGAGAATATCTGAAGCACTAGTGGCTACTTCCTGGCAGTTTGCCTAAGTCAGTTTATCTTTATCGTAGGTCTCCATCCTCAGGACTTAAAACTCCTGACACAAGGGGTGCACCACCTGCTCCACGACAATCTGTATGCCATGTGGCATTGTAATAAGCACATTTATCTAGACCATTGTATCATGTGCATGATCTGTGGCTTCTGCAAACTATACACAATGTTATGGAAAAAAGAAAAAAATAAACAGATTCCTGATCCCTTGGTATAGCAGGATTAAACCCTTACTGAGATGTTGATTTCCTGAGTAAAATTAATGGCTCAAGTACTGGAAGAACCAGGCAAGGAAAGGGTGAGATGGAGATGCAAATGCTAGGTTGCCTAGCCTAGATGGAGGTATTGGTAGCCCAGTGGCCATTTCTCTGTTTAGAAGCAGAGGTTTGCAGGTAAAACAAGTGGAACCATAAATGTGGACTTAGCCATTAAAGCTAGAGATGGTAGCTCTCCATAGTATGTGGATAGAAGCACTCTGATGTAGGAGAAAGCATAGTGACCCCTTTAGTGATGAAGGCATCTACATCAGTCATCATGGGGTAATATTAAGACCTTAACGAGGAAAGCATGCTGATGTCTGCCATTAGCCTTTTTTAACAAACACAGATAAATACATAAATACATGATGGCATCTGTAATTCCCTGTTGCCATATAAGAAATGAATGGGAAGACATACAAGAGAGGGATAATGGCTACCATATGGTAAGTAAATACAGCTTAGAAGAAAAGAAAAAAAAAAGAAAGAAAGCATGGCATTAAAAAAGAAACATGTCATCTATAAGTGCAATCACCAATGCAAAGCGATACATGTTGATTTCATGATACAAACATGCAGTATACAGCCCATAAACACTTACATTACACATTAGATACCCACTTCACTCTTTTATTATTTTCCCTAGGAAACAAAGGCCATCCTTCTTTGTACATAACAGTGAGTAAGAGGGACAAGTCGGCGCACATATATGCAGCACGACTTCCAAAAACGAATGTGACCAACTTAGAAAAAAATCCAAGGACAACTCCAATCAGAATCCACAGGATCTTCCTCAGAACCAGTATCAACAGTCAGTATATGCAGCATGATATACCATACTCTGACTACAAATGAAGTGAGCAACAGTACATGCGTGTAATGTTGTTTGTTCATGAAAGGGAGTATATGTCATAGCAAATCAGTATGACAGCTCTGACAGCACTGGTCACATGACTTTGATGACCAAACTCATAGAGCAGGGCAATGTCAGAAAATAGATGCAAAGCATGCATATAAACGTGTAACACTTCAAGTATTACTGTTACAGATATGCAACATGTGAAAGCCAAATATTTAATAAATGTGCAGACAACATAAATCAAGGCCAAACCCTAGCTAGTTCACAAAATAGAAGAGCTGTTTGGTGGTGCCATAACCAGCAATAATCTCTTGATAAGCAAAGTGTACTACAAAGCATATCATACAAATAATTGTACATAATTTATTCTGCCCCAGAGCTTCCATCTTATTAATGATGCAATTAAACCCAAACCTACATATGCTTGCATGACACAATTTCACACCATTACATACATAATTTAATCACTTACACTATACATATTTTCTTCTTTTTAATTAGTATTGACTTTTTATGGGATTCACAGGTGATCCCTTTTACATTTAGAAAGACAGCTTTGAAAAATAGACGTTTTGAGCATTCAGAAGAGTAATATTGCCCTAATCTATAATTTTGCAGTTGTAAGGCCATGTAAGGATGGCTATTAAGTGAATTCAATCATTTTTTGAAAATAAATATCAAGCAACAAGTTCTTTTTTTTAACAGTATTTTTTTAACACCTTTACTGAGGGGAATTTAGATTCATATAAAAGTAATCCAACTATATTAACATAAACATTATACTTCACATGTATTGCTATATATCATATAACCTAAGCAATATTACACAACTTATTCAATTCCTGCTTTTTTAACAAGAAACATATTCATTAAACCATCACTTACTATATAGGCAATAATATATTTATATAAGTGAAAATAAACCACACCAACACAATCCTAGTCGCAAGCATTTTATATCACAAACCATACTGACACACTCCCAGTTGCAAAACTTTATACATCACTTATAATCGACCCAATCTTTCTGACTCAAACATTACATAGCTCATTTAAATCCTGCTGCCTTTTAGGCCTCACTCTTCCGTTGTATGTATTGTTCCCACAATTCCCATTTTTAAGTTTGTAGTTTGCTCCTACCCTTTTCTAAAGATCTCATTTCCAGTTGTTTTATCTCTGGTAATATATTCACTACTTCCAGTGTAGTTAGTTTAGATTCTGATTTCCATTTTTCTAGTAATTGTTTTTTTAGCAGCCACCATTATTAGACAGAGCAAGGCCTTAACATGTCTAGGCAATTCCTATTCTGTATAATAACTCAGAAAAATTATCTCCCTTGTCAGACCAATCTGCACACCCAGCATATCCAACAGTGCATCCCACAGGGAAACCTTAAAGTCTGCCAACTCACTGTACTCCCAGAAAATATGTTCCCAGTTACCTCTTTCTTCTCTTCACATCTCCAACATTTGTCGTCTACCTGAGAAAAATTCTCTGGAGTCTACTTGGGGTATAAAAATATCTATGTAAACATTTCCAGACAAAAATCCTAAATCTTCTAGATTTCATTGCATATTTGAGAGACATACATATACCCTCCTATTGTTTCTTTGTGAATTGCTTATCCAGTCTCTCTTCCCAATCCTGTTCTTTCACTAGTGTAATATTTTTCTTGTGATGCAGGCAGTTTCTGCAAGTAGCCTGTAATACTTTCCAGTGCACTGATTTATTTTTTTCTTTTTGAAGACTTAACTCATATGAATGATGAATTTTAGGTAATTGTCTTACATATATTATCTGTAATATAGCTACTGAAACTAATATACAGCACAACCAAAGACTTACAGTCAAAGGAAAGCTTTTCTTGCTGGCAGTACCCAAGGGAGTTGCAATCATTTCTTTGTTGCTATGTTCATCGAAAATGTTATCTGACAGAACTGGTGTCAGCTGCTAAGCAAGGGGTTGGAAGATAAAATGTTGGGCCCCAAACTTGAATTCATACAGAAGGGGTGGACGTTTACGTAAATGGTTAATTAGAATTTGAAAAAAGAAAATAAAGGAATTAATTTAGTTTAGTTAGTGGAAGCATTAAATGATGAAGCTGTAGTACGTGTATGTATATGTTAGACAAAGAATAGTTTGTATATTCTAACACTAGGAAAGCGGTAACCGGGGAAAGTGTAGTTAGGCAGCATAGGATGGTGGTTTGTAAGATGATATTAGTGATCAAGAAGAGGAGAAGCAGTGTGAGGGCAGCACCAAGGATCAAATGGTGGAAACTGAAAAAGGGTAATTGTGAGGTGGAGTTCAGGGAAGAGATGAGACAGGTACTGGGTGGCAGTGAAGAGTTACCAAATACCTGGGTAACTACAACAGAGCTAGTAAGGGAGATGTCTAGAAAGGTGCTTGGTATGACATCTGGACAGAGGAAGGACAACAAGGAGACATGGTGGTGGAATAAGGAAGTACAGGAGAGTATACAGAGAAAGAGGTTGTCAAAGAACAAGTGGGATTGTCAGAGAGATGAAGAAAGTAGACAGGAGTATAAGGAGATGAGGTGCATGGCAAAGAGAGAGGTGGCAAAGGCTAAGGATAAGGCATATGAAGAGTTGTTTGAAAGGTTGGACACTAAGGAGGGAGAAAAGGACCTGTACCAACTGGCTAGACAGAGGGACCGAGCTAAGAAAGATGTGCAGCAGGTAAAGGTGATAAAGGATAATGAGGGAAACATACTTACAAGTGAGGAGAGTGTGTTGAGGAGATGGAAAGAGTACTTTGAGGGACTGATGAATGAAGAGAATGAGAGGGAGAGAAGGTTGGATGATGTGGGGATAGTGAATCATGAAGTGCAATGGATTAGCAAGGAGGAAGTAAGGATAGCTATAAAGAGGATGAAGAATGGAAAGGCTGTTGGTCCAGATGACATACCTGTGGAAGCATGGATGTGTTTAGGTGAAATGGCAGTGGAGTTTTTTAACCAGATTGTTTAATGAAATTTTGGAAAGTGAGAGGATGTCTGAGGAATGGAGAAAAAGTGTTTTGGTATCGATTTTTAAGAATAAGGGTGATGTGCAGAGCTGTAGTAACTACAGAGGGGTTAAATTGATCATTCACAGCATGAAGTTATGGGAAAGAGTAGTGGAAGCTAGGTTAAGAAGGGACATGATGATTAGTGATCAGCAGTATGGTTTTATGCTGGGAAAGAGCACTGCAGATGCGATGTTTGCTCTGAGAGTGTTGATGGAAAAGTACAGAGAAGGCCAGAAGGAGTTGCATTGTGTTTTTGTAGACTTAGAGAAAGCATATGACAGGGTGCCTAGAAAGGAGTTGTGGTATTGTATGAGGAAGCCAGGAGTGTCAGAGAAGTATGTAAGAGTGATACAGGATATGTACGAGGGTAGTGTGACAGCAGTGAGGTCTGTGGCGGGAATGACGGATGTGTTTAAGGTGGAGGTGGGATTACATCAAGGATCAGCTCTGAGCCCTTTCTTATTTGCAATGGTGATGTACAGGTTGACAGACGAGATCCGACAGGAGTCCCCATGGACTATGATGTTTGCAGATGACATTGTGATCTGTAGTGAGAGTAGGGAACAGGTGGAGGAGACCCTGGAGATGGAGATATGCTCTAGAGAGAAGTGGAATGAAGGTCTGCAGGACTAAGACAGTATATATGTGTGTGAATGAGAGGGAGGATAGAGGAATAGTGAGGATGCAAGGAGTAGAGGTGGCAAAGGTGGATGAGTTTAAATACTTGGGATCAATAGTTCAGAGTAATGGTGAGTGTGGAAGAGAGGTGAAGAAGAGAGTACAGGCAGGATGGAGTGGGCGGAGAAGAGTGTCAGAAGTGATTTGTGACAGACGAGTACCAGTACGAGTGAAAGAGAAGATCTTCAAGAGAGTAGTGAGATCAGCTATGTTATATGGGTTGGAGACAGTGGCACTGACAAAAATGCAGGAGTTAGAGCTGGATGTGGACGAGATGACGATGTTAAGATTTGCACTGGGTGTGACGAGGGTGGACAGGATTAGGAGTAAGTATATTAGAGGGTCAGCCCAGGTTGGAAGGTTTGGAGACAAAGCCAGAGAGGCACGATTATGTTGGTTTGGACATGTGCTGAGGAGGGATGCTGAGTATATTGGAAAAAAGATTCTAAGGATGATGCTACCAGGTAACAGGAAAAGAGGAAGGCCTAAGATAAGGTTTATGGATGTGGTGAACGAGGACATGCAGGTGGTTGGTGCGACAGAGTAAGATGCAGAGGACAGGAAGAAATGGAAAGAGATGATCCACTGTGGCGACCCCTAACGGAAACAGATGAAAGAAGATGATGATGCATCTAACACTTGGAAAAAATAATGTTGTGATCATCATAATAGCAGCTGCATAACCAAAGAACATTTGTATGTGGCTCGTATGCATGCAGAGCATTTACTGCTGGAAAATCAGAGCTATATACGACAGGATGACTGAGCATTTAAGAAGTGCACAATATAACAATGTGTCTAACCAAACATTATTAAAGCCAGACTTTAAGAATTTCAGTTTGCAATTTTACAGTCTTTGCCTAGAAATGATTTAGGAGAGAATTATACAGATACGAAAATATAATTAAAGTGTGAATTAAATGCTTATGAGGGTTGGTCTTAATGCAATCTTCTCTTTGAATCCTGCTGTGCATTTAAGAAGCCCTAGAGAATTTCAAGTCTAAAAGTAATTAAGTATAATTAGTTGTTATGACAACTGTTTTAACTTACGTATTCAATTAAGGAGTGGTGTGTCCACTAATTACTGTGCTATGTTCTGTCAAAAACAGTCAATTTAAAAGTTTAGCATTTCTGGCTCACTAATATTTTTTGACTGTGGTTTGGTTTGTCCTATTTATTTAATTTTAATTATTTATTAATTTATTCACTATGTTGTCACCCTCTTCACTTTGAGCTGCTGCTTAGTATTTGTACTGCAAAAGATTATGGAACTATAGGAGACTAATGGGAAGCAGTTTCACACAAGATCATTAGACGACTAGCATACACACTAAACATGATCTGCAGCTAATGATTTCATGATAAACTTCACCACAATCCCAGTTACTGCATGTTACAGGGCATGTGCATCTATATAACAGGAGATAACATGAGCACATCTACAATGACATCAGGAAAACACAACTGTAAGTACAATGGAGGAACACTATCTGCTGTACACTTGTGCAGCCTAAACATGCAGTAGGTTACATTTTACAACAAATGCTATACCTCAGCCCCGTAAGCTATTAACTGATGCTGCAGGTAGCATCCTTATCTATGTAGCTCTCCTACATTTGTTTCTTGTTGACCTATATTCTGTAGGGTGGGTTATTGACTTCAATATCAGTGAAGCAGAACTCTTGGACATTGGAAAACATAAAGTGAGTTATAGAGTGTGTGCAGAAGTACACACAATAAACACAAATAAAACAACAAAAAGCACACTTTTAGGTACACACCTCAAACCACAGGGATCAGGTGTAGCTCAGACTGATGAGTGATACATACAGTGTCATCTCATTGTATACTTAAACAATAATCCACAACAGTGCGTGGATATATTGAGATTTACTCACAGTTGCTGCAGTTTGATCATGCAGGAGAATAATTTAAGAAAGTAATTACTTACCTTTCCTAAATAATGCATTCATATAAGGAGACTTCTGTCTTATTCCATAATATTTCCGCTATACTTATGCACTGCACATGCGTATGACATTCCCACACTTGTGCAGTACATCAGTGCAGGAGAAGCAATGGAGAAAACCGAATCTCTGTTGCTATTTCTTTAGTTTTTTTTTTTATGTGATAAACTAGACATTTAAAAGGATAGAACAATATATGAGTACAATCAGGTATGTTGCAGTTTTAGTTTTGCAGAACATACCTGATTTTTCTCACATTTTGGTGTGTCCTTTGTAGCCGTTGCCTGTAGAACAGTCTGTCTACCAAAGCCAGATCCAGCATAAGGCAACCTAGGCAGTTGCCTAGAGCATGCTGGCTGGAGGAGGGCCCCATTGGCCAGGAGGCTGCCACAACATTTAATTTTTAATTGAAGAAAAAATAATTGCATGCCTTTTTTAACAGGATGCTTCCATGAGACATGGTTTCTTACTTACTGCTGTGAAGAGAGACTTATGTACCTTGGTTAAAGGAGACAAGACCCTGAATCATTTACACCAACTGCCAGACTGCTAGAGTTTCAGTGCATTTTCAAGGAATTCTGAATTTCAAGGGAACAGAATTTTACTCTTGCTTATGCTGTTTTCAATGTGCAACTGTTTCCTTTAGCAAATGGCCATTTGTGTTTGTGCTGTAAAATGTTAAAAGTAGTACAATAGGTAGTATATGTACCTTTATTGGAGAAGGCTGTGAATTCTACTCCTACACTGTGTAGATAGATTGCTGATGCTGTGGTCTATTTTGGGGATGGACTGAATTCCTTGCTGTGTCTTTCTTTGGATGAAATGCCTAGTGAGTATGAACATGTTGTTGGTTTGCCAGCTATTCCCTATTGCAATATTACCAACTTAACAATTTATCTATTTATTTTAATGTAGCACAGGCAATTTAATCTTCAAAAAAAGCAGACACTTAATTTGTAGATGAAATACTGAAATGTAAAGTTGTTTGACAGCAGCAACCTCTTTGTTAGTTATAGATCTCCTTAATGTTTAAATGACTTTAACTTCTGCAGAGATTATGCATATTGACTGGTGTTGGTGGATCAGTGACAGAAATACGAGTGGCCTTTTATGGTTGAAATGTTCTAAATGGGTACTTTTGTCATTATCGGTTCATACACTTCATTTCATTGCTTACTGGAAAATGTTGAAAACTACTAATTTAAAACCCAGTCTAGCAAGTGGTGCTGTTTATAAAAGGGATATAAGTTATTACAATCAGGAAGGTGAATCTAAGAACACATGCATGTATGCATGGCCTAAAAATATGTGCAATAAGCCTATGATTTGAAAACAGCCCAAAGGTAGATTTAATATACCTTTGGCCAGATTAATTTTCTTTTCTTTGAATGTAGGTTTCAATTCTGTTTCATAGGCAGAGAAGTTTACTGTTAATGCTAATTCTGTTTTCATTCTCAGAATGTATTGCTTTGTTTAGCAAATGGCTATTAGTATTTGTGTTACAAAATTTGAAATAAGCATTTTAAATTAAATCCAAATATCTGCAATCATTGTAGAAGCAATGAAGAAAATAGTGTGTACACTGACAGGTCTGAACAGCGTTTATGGTAAGTGGGGAGAAATAGCCAAGTAATGGGTCACTGGAAATGGATGCAGGTGTGTGGGGGGTGCTTCTACTTGGGGAGGTGCTGTGGGGTGGGGCTAATCCGTTACCCTGCCTAGGGCATCATTGGATCATGATCTGGCTCTTCTGGCCACTTAATGGTACTTTAGTGACTAGACTTTTTTCCTGTTAGTTCATGGTCTCAATTTAGAATAGGCATGCTGGTTAGGCTGTCCAATCAGCATGTTTATTTTTGAATAGCAAGAAACATTATTGTGTACTATTCGGTGTACAATGCCAGGGATATTTGCATCAGTATATGGCCTCATTACCTAGGGAGGTAGAACAGGCCTCATTTGCATATCATTTTCTGACATGTATGCCATTCTCACAAGTTCCACCAGATACAGCTGGATCTAGACTACTGGCTCATAGACATTACACTACTGTAACTGACTTAAGCTGTCAGGTAAAAGACCATATGTGTGGCATATTGCATGCATCTTTGTTAGTTAGCATCCTTTTTAAAAGTCCATACAGAAGCAATGATTATTCTCTGACCTCTGTCACAGGCAGTCAAGTGTGATTTGGTGGGTACAAGAAAGAGGAAATTCAATGCCTCTAACAAGGAGAATGAGGTCCTTCTCATTGTTATCTGATACCACTGTGGTACTATGTCAACAGAAATGCACAGTGTCAGAAGCTGTTCATTAAGTCAGAAGTATAACAATTTAGCATCAGTTTCACAGGCCAGGCCTTTGGTCAACTGGTGCCCTAGGCAAACAGGATCCACACACATCCACACCACCCATTGCCCTTATCCTGGTCCATCTACACCATTCAGATTATTTTTTTCTTCCTTTTTCTCACAGTTTGTCTTACCCTTCAGTTTTTCCCTGTATCTAGTCAAAAGACTTTAAAGAAATAATTTCTTTACTACAAAAATGAAACAAATAAATACTGGAAAAGCGCCTCAGCTATAGTGGTGTCCTAGGTGCCACCTAGTTGGCCTATGCCTAAGGCTAGCTATGAGTTTCAGGCTGGTAACTTTTATTATAGACAACATGGTGGCTCTGTATAAACAATGTTAATAGTTTGGCATCTCCCACCCAACTAGCAGCAGTTCAGAATTTACAATGCATTATGGTGCAAGCTACTTGTTTAAACAACATGTATTTGCTTTAAAAAGACAATGACAGTAGTATGTACATATGCACAATATATATACATTTTTAGCAGATGTATAATGCTAATTGCTACATTTCCCCCTTATCAAGAAAAAATATTTTTTCCAAAATGATGAAGTATATGAAAACACATATTTCCATCATACAATTAACACTTGATTAAATCTTCAGAAGCATAAAAAACATTAGGGGGAATTCAGTAAAGCTAACATGAAATGTTTTACTGTGTGCACATCCCACCATGATGCATACATGGGTACAAACAGTTTTAGATTCAGTAAACTCTGTTTAGTGGCGCACAATCACGTGCTAACAGGAAACTTCCGTGCAATTGAAATATTGGCTTAAGTAGTTGAATTCATGCAAATTAACTAGGTGTAGTGATCTAACAAGACACAATGCATCTTTATAGACTCTGTGTCCATGTCAGTGGTGTACATGGAAATTTTCCATGTTCAGGAGTCTGCACTGAAGAATGGGATGTAAAAGTCCACAAATATGGGCATAATTCCCCAGAAAAGGCAAGATCACATACATAAATATGCAATACATACATTGTGGATGTCTGAAAACATTATGGATTATGTGAAATTATTTTTATTTAATAATTTCCACATTTGCACTATGTGCCGCATTGCTCCCAACCGTCCCAAATTACTTGGTTTTTACTGAGTTTTGGGGTCCAAATGAAGGCGTGCCATGATCCCTGAGTGGCACCCCTTCATTTCCGATTTCTTTGCTTTTGTTTTTTATTTTTTTAATTTTCATACTGTCAGAGCTGATGTCATCACGTGCACGATGACATCAGCTCCATAAGCACTACCAGCCAGTCAGAATTGAGCTTGTGTGTGTGTGTGTGTGTGTGTGTGTGTGTGTGTGTGTGTGTGTGTGTGAGAGTGTGTGTGTGTGTGTGTGTGTGTGTGTGTGTGTGTGTGTGTGTGTGTGTGTGTAAATGCCCCCAATGTAATCCACCTGGTGGCTAGAGGTATTTAGCCTCAAACCCTGTACCTTTGGTTCAGGGTAAAAAGAGGCTAAAGTCCCTAGCCACCACCATTGCTCAGCTTTGTGCAGATTTTTTGTTTTTCTGCTAAGAGTTGAAAGCTATGGTGACAACAGAATTTGTATTCCCCCAGTATTGGCTTTGTTGTTTGCCAAGGTTTTTTTGTGCTAAGAGGCTGACAGCTATGGTGGGAAGTGAGAACTGAATAAATGATAGCCATTAAGTTTGTCTTCCTATTGTTTAATCTGCTAATTTAGCATAGTGGTATGTTGCACTGACTGTAGTGTATAGTGTTCTGGGTTCAAGATTTGCCAGCAACATGCATGGTGGTAACACAACATTTTATTCTAGCAACTTTCCAAAATTGTACAAGCAATGTTTAAAATGTGTCCCTGGTCTTTGACCTTTTGCCCCCCCCCCAAAAACCCTGAAATTGAAAATAAGTTTGAGAAGCTGTGCAAGATGCCTATGGCTTATACTACTGTCATTCTGTTTATAGTTTGGGTGTGGAAGTATACTTTTATGATGGAAATGTTCTAAATTGGACAGTTTTGTAATTATTGGTTCATGCATTTTCTTTCATTGCCTAACGTGCAGCCTACTGGAAAAATGTTCCTTCAAACAATAAATTTAAAATGTGCTTTGTCTAACAAGTGTGCTGTATTATACAAGGAATATAACTTAATAAAGTCAGGAAGGTATATCAAAGAAAGAACACATGTATGCTTCTTCTTTTGTGTGCAAGGGGCCAATGATTTGAAAACAGCCCAAAGGTAATCTTTATCCACCACTGACCAGATGTATTTTCTTTGGATGTGGTGCAGGTTTCAATGCTGCTTCAATTAATGTGAGTTTCAAGGGCAGAGAAGTTTTAATGCCAAGTCTATTTTCATTGTGAGACAGTATTGCTTTGTTTATCAGATGTCTGTTAGTGTTTGTGCATTGATGTGCTGCTATATGTAAAAATAAAATCCAAATAAGCATTGTAGAAGTAAAGTAGTATGCACACATTAGTGTTTATGTAAATGGTGCGAAATAGCCAGGCAATGGGACATTGGAATGGCTGCAGGGGGACTCTGGTGCCATATTTTGGTTGTCTGTTCTTCAGTTTGTGTTCAAAAGTTGGTATCCTACAATTCCATTGGAGTGGGTGAAGTTACATAATTATGTATGCAAATTAGATGTTAATCAGCATACAGATTTGTACCTATTTTTCATGGCCCTTGTCCAGATTGTTGATGTTTCCAGGTTGAGAGGTATGTGCGTTGGGATGGGTCAATGGTGCATTTGTGCTGTTACCCAGCTTATACAGCTATGAACCATGTTTTTTCCAGGCTGTCAGCATGAATATTATGCAAATGAGTGATAAATGCTCTAGATTTGTTGAATCTCTAAAGGAAGCAATCGTGCTGCCATATTCATATGGTGTAGGCTCCTACATGGTGTGTATATTCCCACTGGATGTGGATGACATCAGGGGAGTGTGTCATGCTACTTTTATAATTTTTTTTTTGCTCAATGTGCGTGTTTGCACATCGCACCGCTTGCTGCAAATGGTTTGACCATAACTTAGCATGTTTGCGCTATCAGACAACTCATGTGACAGTCATGATGTAGTCAGCTATGAATAAAAACTGGATATATCCAGTTAACAATATATACTTTTGTATAGCTATGTTGTGCAGTGCTGTGCATAGTGCCACATTGCCATACCTCTTAACCTCTTAATGCAAGAAATCTGTATAAAGCTCAACAAAATGGGGGGACAAAGGCCCAAAAATAGGGACAGAGTTTAAATATTGTTCTTACAAACTTAGAAAGTTGCTAGAATAACAGGGATGTTTTATCATACATTTTCTGAATGAGTTGAAGTCTGAAACTCAAATGTATGCCATGCTTAATGACGTCAATCCTCAGATCATCCCAGTCATTTGCCAGAAAACCACACATTTTATGAGGAGCAGACCAAAAATATGAGCCAGAAATCTGGACATTCTGTGAAAATCTGGACAGTTGAGAGGTATGAGTGATGTTGTACAATAAAGAAGGGCCTTTAAATCATGTCAATTATATCATAAACAGATGAGCTGCATCATAATTAACCAATCCCACATGGTGGACCTACAGCAGAACTGTATAAAGTATGCATACACCCTACAGTCTGATTTTCCCTCAGTACTCTGAACCATTGGTGTAGACACTTGGGAATTTTAACTGAGATAATGCTAGGGCCTGCTGCAGCTATTCCACATCTGTATGTGCTAGATGCTGAAGTCAGTGCTGCTGGTGCTGCTGATGATAGGCCTAGGCTGAGAAGGAGAAGAATGTTCAGGCCCAGGGTAACCTTCCAGGAAGTACATGAGCTAGAGATTGTGCACTGCTAGAGGGTGAACAGGGATGTATTACAAAAACTCAGTGAGCTTTGCTGCCCTCAACTTAGAGCCAGGGCTAAGAAAGGGGAACCCATCCCAGTGGAAACTAAGGTATTTGTAGCCCTTAGGATACTAGATGCAGGTACTTTTCAAAGACCAGCTAGGGACATGATGAGGGTGTCACAGGCATCTGCATCCAGGATACTCCACCAATTTCTGAATGCTATGCACTCACATGCCAGTTAGCACATATCTTTTCTACTTTCCCCTGAGGTGAGGGCCAGTAATATACAGCACTTCTACCTTGTAGCACACAACCCCAAAGTAGTGGGTGGCATATATTGCACTCAAGTACACATCAGGGTACCACCTGGTGAGCAGGTTAGAATCTACATTAACTGCAAGGGATACCACTCCATCAACTGCATACATATATACATGCACAATATATATATATATATATATATATATATATATATATATATATATATATATATATATATATATATATATATATTGTATGTGTATGTCTGTATTGCCCTACATACCCAAATCATGGCGAGTAAAGCTGCACTATGACCCATATGATGTTGGAGAAAGGACCAAAATTAAGGGCTCGTCATTAGATAATGCACTTACAAAAATGTGGAAGTGCATAGAATAAAGTATTGCAATTGGAGGACTATTGGGACATCTGAAGTTCATATTTCTGCTAGTCTTCTCTCACATCATGTGTAAATGATACCACATTTGACAGCTAACCAGAATTTAGTGTGAAACACACTTCAGTATGAGTCAAACCTGTGTACTTGCTGCAAACATCTGGATAGTGGTTAGTTATACCATGTCTCCCTAAGACAGCATGTGGAAACCTTGAAAATGTATGGCATAGTATCAGAATATGTACATATATTGTGAAACCATATGTTTGTATCTATGGAACATTAACACTCACATTCACTACAGCCCCCTGTGTTTGCTGGATTTCACCTCACATACATCAACATCTGAACAAGTTACATAATGTATTATGTTGTATGCTCACTCATTGACAGGACTAATTGAGTTTTGCCACAGGCTTGCTCATCCAAATCCAACAGACACATATGCCCAAAATGGGTACTATTGTCACATAGCTAGGCTGCAAAATGTTTTCCTGACTGCTAGGCTACTAGCTGCAGACGACAGTAAGAAGCAGCATGACTCTGTAGGCCTCCCAAGCTGTTCAACACAAGGCTTGTTATTGTCCTCTAGGATTAGTTCACCTCCAGTCATTTACAAAGCAGGCTTGAATCGTGGTGTGTAAGTTAAGTACTGTGATCTGTAGTGTGTAAGACTATATAGGTAATGGCTCTAATCTTACTCCAACCCACTTTAAGTGTGTGTGTGTCTGTGTGTGTGTGTGTGTGTGTGTGTGTGTGTGTGTGTGTGTGTGTGTGTGTGTGTGTGTGTGTGTGTGTGTGTGTGTGTGTGTGTGTGTGTGTGTGTGTGTGTGTGTGTGTGTGTGTGTGTGTGTGTGTGTGTGTGTATTTCCCCAAAGAGCAAGTCTGAATCCCACACTGGCTTCCAAACTGGTATTGGTTTGCACTTTTTGGCCCTTGAAGATGATGCAGGTCTCCAAACTGTTGTCGTCCACAAGGCCTGCTGATGTCATCTACCATAAGATTACCTAAAGCCTTGTCACTGTTAGACTTGAGCTATGGTGCTTACATTAAGTTCTGTGATCTGCAGTGTGTAAAACTAGATAGGTAACAGTTTTAATCTCACTCCAGCCCACTTATTGTGTGTATATCTCCTCAAAAGAACACGTGTGAATCCCACACTGACTTCCAAATTGGCATTGGTTTGCCCTTCATGGCCCTTGCATTTGATGCAGGCCTCCAAACTGTTGTCATCCACAAGGCTTGCTGATGTCATCTACCATAAGATTACCTAAAGCTATTTCAATGTCAGACTTAAGCTGTGGCACATTTGTTATGCAGTGTGTAAAATTAATAGGAAGTGATTATAATCTCTCTCCAGCCCCCTTGATGTGTACGTGTGCATCTCCCAACAGAAGAAGTGTGAATCACAAACTGGCATGGTTTTGCACTGTTCTGGGCCTTATATGTGATGCAGGCCTCCAAACTCTTGTTCTCCACAAGGCTTGCTGATGTCATCTACCATAAGATTACCTAAAGCCAAGTTAACATCTGACTTGAGTAGTGGCATGTGCAATACTTTGAGCATTCTGTAGTCTCTAAACTTAGATAGCTAGAGGTACTATTTTTACTACAGGCAATTTGGTGTGCGCTTGTGCTCTGTGCAGTGTTCTGTGAATATAGAAAGGTAGTGGTACCATTGTCATTGCAGCCAACTTCAGTAGTGGTGAGTGCAATACATTGTGTGTTCTGTAATCTCTAAACTTAAATTGATAGGGGTTCTATTCTCACTACAGGCAATTTGCTGTGTGTGCGCTATTCAGTGTTCTGTAAATGCAGACAGATAGTGGTACTATTGTCACTGCAGCCAACTTCATGTGTGTGGATGCTAGTCAAAGCATTTTATATCAGCCTATGGGATCATAGGATTTTTTTATTTATTCATTTATTTTATTTTACATTTGTTTACCAGGGAGGTCAGACTAGACAGAGCTGTCCATTTTCAGTGTAGGCCCTGGGAGAAAAGCTCCAGAACAATTGTTAACATACTATACATAAGATATTTACATGAACATTGTGGTTTAGGCATACAGTTATAAACTACAGCAGATAACAACATATGATTGCATAAGATATTTACATAAGCATAGTGGTTTAGACATACAATTAAAAGTATAGCAGATAGTAGCATATGTTTGTTGTTCATACAGCATGTTAAGTAGAAATAATCTTGAAGATGTAGTGAAGATAATGCAAGAGAGGAAATACTAAAAAATACTAGCCAGACAATCTTGAAGATGTAATGAAGATAAGAAAAGAAAGGAAAAACTAAAAATACTATCCAGTTTGGCAAGGGAGGACAATATAGACAAGTTCATGTGAGGTTTATTGACATTTTAAGTGAAAGCTTTTCAACTTAGTTTAGGGGAGAGTTAGTGCATATATACACACATATATATATATATATATATATATATATATATATATATATATATATATATATATATGTATATATATATATATATATATATATATATATATATATATATATATATATATATATATATATATATATATATATATATGTGTGTGTGTGTGTGTGTGTGTTTGTGAGATAAGATATAGTGCATCTGTGAGAGTTTTAAAGAAGAGGTTGGATAGTGGGTAGGGGAAAGCTGTTAGAATATGTCAGCCAGGTGCTAGGCAGTTACATGTCCAGGAGTTGTTTAGGTAGGAAATAAGTTGCTTTCGAAGATGGTTTTGTTAGGTTGTACCCTGATTTATAGTGTTAGGGAGTTCCAAGTCTTGGCAATGTTGCTAGAATACAGGGAGTCACCAGAGCTGTAATGGCTTGTGCAGACTGTGAATAGTGCCTTGTTAGTGTATCTAAGTTCTCAGTTACTGGAGTAGAGGGTGATCAGGTCTTGTAAGGCTAGAGTTTTGTCAGTTTTGTACAGTATTTGGTGAGCTAGAAGAAGTTGGTTTAGAGCTAAGGTGTTTGGGAGTTCTAGCCAGGAAAACTGTTTTAGGGCTTGACAATGGTGGGTGCGATAGGAGGAGTTTGTGGTGAATTTTGCTATTTTGTTGTAGCATACTCTTAGCTTATGTAAATCGCTCTTGTTTAGATTAATTAGGACAAGAGAAGCATACAGTAATGTAGAGAGAAGATGGGTATGAGCTAGGGTAACTTTACAGTTGCTGATTAGGAAGTTTTTATATCTGTAAAGAGTACCTAGTTTTTTATTTGACTTTGGTTATTGTTTGAGCTATTTGTTTGGCAAATTTCATATTATTGTCAATAATGACCTCCAGTAATTTGGTTTGTGTGACAGGAAGTTAGGGGTATTATCTGATACAGAAATAGAGAATGGGGAAGTGGGTACTGCTGCTTTGGAAGGACGGAAGAGCATAAGTTGGGTCTTTTTAGGATTTAGTCAGTGGCAGCTCATGGTATTGGACTGCAGGACTGCGGACCCCCCAGCTGTACAAAAACAGGAAAAAACAAAATTTTAAAAAATTAACGAGTCACAGAACTCTACGCTTGCTTTCTCTGAACTCAAATCCAGACTGCTATTTAACCAGCCCATATTAGGAAGAAGGCAGCAGTCTACAGATACCCCAGAAGTCTATGTGGTTACAACTGCATAGACTGGAAGGGGATCGGACTGCAAGGTCTGCAGTCTGATTGTGCTCGGTTATTGAAAGCATGCATGCATCGGCATTCAGTCAGGAACAGGAGTTACTTTTTGAATGGATTCTTTATTCTTTCTTTGGAGCGAGCTGCTGCATGGGGGAAATGGGCCTTTGCTTTGAATGATGAACACTGCATTGGGAAATGGGATTTTGCCTTTTATGCAGGTAACATTTTGCTCTTAGGCTTTTTATGCAGGTACTGGCTTTTGCAGTTAGGAACAATTTTGCTCTCAGGCACACACGTTTGTGTGCGTGTGTGCGTGTGTGTGTGTGTGTGTGTGTGTGTGTGTGTGTGTGTGTGTGTGTGTGTGTGTGTGTGTGTGTGTGTGTACGTGCAGGTAGAAAGATCCTGAATTCCCTACCCACCACCACTTGTGAAAAGTAGTTAGATTTTTGCCTCATATTTGTGTTCTGTTCTGTTCCTCATAAAATCTGTGGTTTTCTGGATTTTGAATCACTAAATAATGACAGACATTTTAATTTTAAACTTTATATTCTTCAGAAAGTACATAGTAACACAAAACATTTTATTCTGGCAATTTTCTAAGTTTATAAGATCAATATTTTAAATTTTTCTCTATTTTTTTGGGCTATATTCCCCCATTATTGGCTTTGTCCAGGTTTTTTGTTCTAAGAGGTTGAGAGCTATGGTGAGAACTACATTTACTGAATATGTTTGGGGGTGCATTCCCCCATTATTGGCTTTGTCCAGGTGTTTTGTGCTAAGAGTTTGAGAGCTATAGTGACAACTGAATTCACTAAATGATAGCCATTTCTGTTTCAGTCTTCCTGTCTTTCATAAAACAGCTGATTTAGCATAGTGGTATGTTGTTCTGACTTTAGTGTACAGGGTCCTGGGTTCAAGACTTTGCAGTGAATTGCATGGCAATAATATAGCATTTTATTCTAGCAGCATTCCAAGATTATACAACAATGTTTAAAATGTGTCTCTGTTTTGGGAGCTTTTGTCCCTCCCTCAATAAATGTTGGCTTTTTTTCAGATTTCTTGTGCTCATGTGCTACAAATTTGAGAGATACAGTTGAGTATCAAGTGGATTTTGCAAGGAGAGCTTCAGGGGAAGAGAAGTTCAGTACTGCTTATGATGAGACTGCTTGCATTGTTAATAGCACAACAGTAATATACTTACCTTTGATGCAGAAGGCTGTGGGTTCTACTCCCACAGTATGCAGATGCATTACTGATACTGTACTGTGTTGTACTTTTAAAGGGGGTGGATGCTGCAGTCCTGAGAATGTCCTCTTTTTGGTGGAGATACCTAGTAACTATGAACCTGTTATCATTTTGTCATTTATTCCATATTGCAATATTACTAGCTTATCATTTTAATGTAACATGGGCAATTTATTCCTCAAGGCCAACAGTCACTTTATTTGTAGATGGAACAATGAAATATAAAATTGTTTACTAGCAGCAACCTCTTCATTAGTTACATATATCTTTAATGTACAATTATTTAGATGACTTTTACTTCTGCAGAGACTGTGCATATTTGCTGATACTGTTGGATTGTAGAAGTTTGAGTAGACTTTTGTGATGGAAATGTTCTGAACTGGGCAGTTTTGTCATTATTGGTGCGTGCATTTTGTTTCATTGTTTATTGGAAAAATGTTCAAAACAATAAATTTAAAATGACCTCTAACAACTGTACTGTATTAGACAAGGAATATAATTTAATACAATCAGGAAAGTGTATCAAAGAACCCATGTATGTTTTATGTGCAAGAGGCCTATGATTTAAAAACAGCCCAAAGTTAATCTTTATCTGCCACTGGCCAGATGTATTTTTTTGAATGTGGGTTTTAATGCTGTTTCAATGAATGTGAGTTTCAAGGGCAGAGACGTTTAAATCTATTTTCATTGTGAGACTGCATTGCTTTGTTTAGGAGATGTCTATTAGTATTTGTGCTGTAAAATATAAAATAAAATGTTTAAATGAAATCCAAATCATCGTAGAAGTAAAGCAGTATGCACATTACAGTGTTTGCGGTAAACCGGATGAAATAGCCAAGTAATGGGGCATTGGAATGGCTGCTAGGGGGAGGCTCCATTCGACCATGATTTTGTTAGAGGGGAAAGGCAGCAATCTCAGAGACAGCCGCTGATGAACTATACCTCTCAACTGTCCAGATTTTCACAGAATGAATAGGTTTTGCTTCTTATTTTTGGTGTGCTCATCATAAAATTTGTGGTTTTCTGGCAAATCATTTAGGAATGAAGTGACTAAATAATGACAGAGATTGAGTTTCAGACTTCATACCCTATAAAGCTAAAGCAAGACCTGTTATTCTATTAACTCTCTAAGTTTATGCAAGAGCAATTATTAGAACTGTTTGTATGTTCCCCCAATATATTTGGCCGTGTCCAGATTTTCTGTGTTAAGAGGTTATGAGGTATGTGCAAATAAATCACTTTATAGAATTAGGTATATCCAAACCTCTCAACTGTCCCCGACTTTGGCTCAAAATGTTGCTCTCCCACTAATAATCTCTCCGCAAAATGGCAATTTCAGAAGAAAATTTGGAGGGTTTACAATTAATAAATAATTGCAATGATCAGAGTTATAGATTACTTTTATTTCAGAAATGCACGTAGATTCTCTTATTTTGTCAGCTGCTCAACTTAACAGTACTAATATTAAAAGAGTGTGCCTTTTTTGACAGGTTCCCAGCTGTATTGTGTGGCTATTTTATATTTTTGCATTGCAGTTTTGGTCCATTTTTTATAAAATTGTGGTTTTCTGGGAAATTAGTGGCAAATCATTAAAGATTGAAGTTAGAAAATAATATCAGACATTTGAGTTTCAGATTTCATACCCTTCAGAAAATTCATAGTAGTGTAAGATGTACTGTTCTATTATCTTTCTAAGCTTATAAGAGCAATATTTAAAAATGTTCCTTATTTTTGGGCCTTTGTCCCACTTCTATTTATGGCTTTGTCCAGATTTCTTGCTCTGAGGTTGAGAAGTATGACAAATGTTTCAGGGCTATCACTATCAGCCAGAGACATTTCAGAGTGTGACATACTTGTTCCACCCACACCCCCATGTAGTGACTCTGGATGTATTAAAGCAAAGCAAGGATCAGTTATGCAGTGTAAGTGTGCAGAGTATCCCCCCCATCCAAGGTAGACACAAGTACTACAGTGGTCTTTCATCTGTCCTTGATTTTGCAGAATGTTCTGTTTTTTTGTTATATTTTTATACTGTTGATTTATGCTTCTTATTATTTAGAAAATGCATGTTGTTGCAGTGCCTGTTGCTCTATGTTTAAGTAGCAATGCTTTAATGACCATCATGTAAGCTTGTCTGAGATTGTAATATGCAAGTATGCTTTAATAAGCTTTAATAAGCATACTGTTAAAGAATTACCAACATTGAAAGCCTTTTTGTTGTTGCCATGCAGAGAATATTTACATAACTAGATAAAGTATACGCATTTGGTATTGAAATGCATTTGACAGTATTTGTAATAAAGGACAAGATTACAGTATTTTCAGAAACTCATTACATTTTTTGGAGACTTGCAGTCATCTTTGCAGGCTTTACCCATAAACTAAACAGAATGCCAATCTATCATATATGGTCCGTAATCAATGCAGTAATCTTTTAAGCAATTTATCTTGAGTTTGTTTCTTGTCTGTTGTTCATTTTTTACTTTGATCATGTTTTCCCCAAGAAACAAGTAGATAGTTGTTGTCAGGCAGCAGAGTCTTTTTTGGATAAGAAACATTTTTACAAGTGGGGATATCACAGAGATTGCTACTTTCAGCATGTTACTTGGTACTTTTATAAAGCTGAATATAAATTATAATTAGAACTGCAGTGCAAGGAGAAGTGTTTAAGTTGAGTGCTGCTTGTTTTTTCATACTTGGTTTTGACTGGCATTCCAGCAATGTATTTAAAAAGTAATTTATTTTTTCATGCTTCAAATCCTTTTTGTTTCAATCTAGATATTAAGTAAGCTGTCATGTAGCCAATGCATTGAAATGTTTTTTTTTCTACACTTCATTTTGTCTTGATTGGACTCTCATAATGATGGTTTGACAACCAAGGCAGCACATTTAATTAAAGGCCCAGTTTTTGTGGTTTTGAGCATAGCCCCCACCCCTTTCTAGTTGGCCACACCCCTTCCCATTGGCCCCACCCATTCAACTGTGTCCTGCAGCCCCCCATTGATTTGAAGTCACCAGCCATCACTGGATTTAGTATTAGCTGGGAGTTTGTTAGTCAAGTTTTGATGAACGTAAAGGGTTTTTAGGTCTTGATGTGAAGTTAATGGAGGGTGGGTCAGAGCAGATTAAGGTGGAGTCATCAGTGTATTGAACCAGGTTTTCTAGAGGGTGGCTTTGTGAAGATTATTTGTAAATATAGTGAAAAGTAGGGGTCCTAGAATTGATCTTTGGGGTACTCCTAGTTTTAAAGGAAGTAGGGGGGAAAGGGAGTTTTTTTCACTGAACAACTTGTTGGTGTTGGGAGAGGTAGTCTTGAAACCATAATAGAGTGGGGGTAGTTAGCTTTAATTCTGAGATTGATGTTAGAAGTTTTGCATAGGAGACTGTATCAAGCACCTTTGATAAATCAAGGAAAATTGCAGACACTAGTTGACTATTGTTGCATTGCATATTTAATAGGTTGCTAAAATGGACGAGTGCAGTGGTAGTGCCATGGTTGGAGTGGAATCCATGTTGAGTTTCGGCAAGTAGATTGTTGGACAGGAGATGTGTTAGGATCTGGGTGTGGATACATTTTTCCAGTATTTTAGCCAGTGGTAAAAGTATAGCTATAGGGCAGTAGTTTGTTAGGTCAATGGATGTTCCCCTTTGTGTATTGGTATAATGTAGGAGAATTTCCAGAGAAGTGGCACCTTTTGTTCTGAGATTGGTCTGTTAATGATTATGGAGATTGGGTAGGAAACGGATTTGGCAGCTATCTGTAGGAATTTGGCAGGTAGTTTGTCTCCTGCTAGGGTGGTGAGTTTAAATTTGGTTAGGTGTCTATAGATGGTGTAAGTTGGTACAGGTTGAAGGGTGAAGGAGTTGGCATTATTTGATGGGTTATATAGTATAGCGGGAGTTGAGGAGGGTGAGTCTTTTGACAGCTTTAGTAAAGAGTTGGTAAAGAACTCATTGAATTGGGTGGGTGTGTTTATAGAGGTGGTGTCTATGTTTCGATAAGGAGTTGGTGATTTATCTAGTTGGTGAATACTGTTTATAGTGGCCCAGAACTTTTGTGTGTTGACATTGTGCTTAGTTTGAATTTCACTATAGTATTTTTGTTTGTCTAGTCTGATTTTTTTTTTTTACGTTTTTCAGTTCAGAGAATGTTTGCCTATTATGAGTAGTTTTGTTTTTGCACCAGTTGTCCCAAGCTTTGTCCCTTTGTTTCATAAGTTGCCTAGTGCTCTTGGTAAGCCATGGGTCATAGATGGTTTTAGTATGGATCTGTCTTGGTGGGGCAAGTTGGTTGAGAATGCCTAAGAAGATGGTGTTGAAATACTCAACTTCTTCATCTAAAGGAAGTGCTAAAATGGGGGGGAGACCAGTTAGAGTGTTTAAGGGCTGCATTAAGGTTGTCGGCCCTGAAGTGTTTAGTGTATATGATGTGTTTAAGAGAGCTAGTTCTAGTGAGTTTAGATTGGTCTCTGATGAAGAAGGTTAGGAGGTGGCCGCTTAACGTGTCGGGTAGTATACCAAACGTATGGGTGGAAGATGGGTGATTGGTGAGAATCCAGTCTAGTACTGATTCTTTTTTGAGGTTTTGTCTACCCTAGTAGATGTTTGTATAAGCTATAAGATGCCATAAAGGTTAATATGATTTGAGGGGTGGGGTGAGTTAAGTGAGGTCCAATCATTATTGAAGTCACCTTGTATAATGGTTTCATGGGGTTGGGTTTCTGATGCCCAGTGGCAAGAGATTCTAGGGTTTTAATGTTATCTCCTGGAAGGATATATGATCCTAAGATATTTAGCTGTTTTTGTATATTTATTCTTACCTTAGCAAGTAGATACTCTACAGTATTAAATGCAGGGATTTCTACGTTAAGTAGTTTAACACTGATGTTGTTCTGATATAGGAGAGAGACTCCACCTCCTCTTTTAGCTGTATGGTCTTTTCATAGTATGCTATAACCAGGGGGGAGTTACAAGACTAATGGCCATGGAGCCCTTACAATCCTAGGCAAGTTGTTATCCTTATTTCCACAATCAGCACTTATTGTCCCTGTCCAGGAGGGACATAAGTGGAATCCCTGGGGGGGAACTTACGGTCAACCATGCAATCATTCTGACTGAGTTTGAAGAGGGCCAAAGATGCATTCTGTTTGCCATGAAGTAGGAGTCTGTTCACAAAGGTGTTGTAATGTCTCAGAGACAAATCTGCCTCTCCATCAGGTTATATTAATGTCACATGCCAGGTTAAGGTCTTTAGAACGAGTAACCTGTACCATTTGACTTACAGATATGCAGCATTTCTAATATAGCAGGGTCAGTGATTGCCTTGTATTCAAGGCAGAGATCACCTCTGAATAGTCTGTCTGAAACAAAATAAATTGATAGTAATTTCAGATGATCCCCATAGGACAGAAGCTGAAGACCTTGAATTTTCCATTGGATGAATCTTTGTGGTCTCTCCAATTGCTGCAGTTGCTTGGAAAAATACATACCAAAAGGGGAATTGTACTCAATTATTGGCCTGATGAGGGAAGAGTACAGGGAGGGTATAAATTCTATTTATTCTGGAAACGATGCCCTTACCTATGACATGAGCAAGATGGAATATACTTCTTACCACTGTAGAGACACGGTGGTCAAAGGTAAGGTAGCTGTCAACTTGTGTATCCAGGTCTCTCACCACTGAATGCATACTTCAGGTGTTGCTATTGATGTGGTAGTTAGAAGGAGCATCGCTTTTATCAAAAGCAATGATAATATTTTTTTTATTAGGTTTAAGGCCATGACTTTGGCACCAATCATTTGTTTGTGTAAGACCCCCTTGTAGGATGTTGACATCATTTGGAGATTATTTGAACACTCCCAGTTTGCAGTCATCAGCAAACTTTGTCAACCACAGACCTTTAGTTTTTGCTTGTACTTCAGAGAAATAAATTCCAAACAGTACAGGTCCCAGGACTGAACCTTGTGGAACACCACTGGTTACAGGTCTGCTGTTGGAGGTGGATTCTCCTATTTTGAATATATGAGTTCTATCAGTCAACCAGTTAGTGACCCATCTAACGATATAAGGGTTGATGCCTAGTTGGGTGAGTTTGTCAATGATGCCAGAGTGGCAGATTTTGTCAAATGCCTTGGCTAAGTCCAGGTAGGCTGTATGCACAGATTTCCCCTTATAAAGGGTCTTTCTGACTGTCTCAAAGAAGTTCACCAGGTTTAACAGGCATTATTTTCCTTTGACAAATCCAAACTGAGTATGGTTAAGGGTTTGGAGATTACCTGTGTCTTTGTTGATAAGGTCCATGATGATTTGCTCCATGGCCTTACTGATAAGGCTAGTAAGGTTAATAGGTCTATAGTTTGTGGTGTCAGTGGATGCACCACCTTTGTGCAAGAGAATAACAATGGCTGTTTTCCATTCAGCTGGTATGGAGCCAGTGCATTGATTATGATTCAATAGAGTATCCAGTTGTGTGGCTAATAAATGTTGGAACCCATGTAGGATGCAGCCTGGGATGTTACCAGATCCCATAGATGCTGTGCTTTTGACCTTTGAAAAAGTTTTTATGGCTTGCTCTTCAGAGATACAAGGTAGGGGACAGGTGGTAGGGATGTCATGGTATATGTGTGGTGGGGATGGGTAGTGATGTTCTCAAAGAACCTGTCAGCCAATAGGTTAGCTATGTCCACAGGCTCAATATATATGGTATCATTAACTACCAGTTTGGCACAAATCTGGGCCTTTCCTTTTAGGTTTCGGATGTAACTGTAGAATGCCTTGTGGTTGTCCTTTGTTGAAGAAGCTAATTTGCACTCATAAGTGCTTTTAGTACTTCAAAAGACTTCTTATTAGCTTGTTTAAGCTGAGGTGGGAGTGTTATCAGTTTAGGAGGGCTCCTCCCTCTTAGTCCTAGACAGCAATTTCTTCCTCTTATTTTAAAACCTGTTAATGGCAGTTGTACACCATGCATGTCTACTCTTCCTTGAGGAGGTTATTTTGGTCCTATCAGAAATGTCAGAATCAATACAGTTATATAGGTATTTGTGTAAAGCATTGGTATAGAGCTCAGCATAGTTGCCAGTTCCATCTCAGGGAGGAGGTGCAGTGAAGCTATATATACCATCATGTAAGAGGTTATAATCTGCTTTGGAGAAGTTTTTAGTTTTGTTGCTGCAGGGGGGACAGGTGTGACAATTACTTTGAATGAGACTGATTTGTGGAGAGATGTCACCAGGGAGGACCTCACAATGGGGGTGCTACAATGGTCCCACATATCATTAAGCACAAAATCCAGTATGTTGGCTCTCCTTATGAAGGTGTTAAACAGCTGGTCTAGGGCATTGCAGTTAATGAAGTGGAGGAACCTTTGGGCAAGTGAGTTTGAGCACGAATAATCTACCCAGTCAATGTATAGGTAGATAAGTTCACTCAAAACCATGGTTTTTCAGATGTATCTTGACATAATCAAGTATATACAAGTAAGCAGAGTGGGTGCCCTGATTCATGGAGGGGCTCTGTAGCTGACAGTGACTTGAATAGGCGTCCTACAAACAGTTAATTGCACCTGAAGGGTCTCCAGAGAGTCATAATGCTCAACCAATCTGGATGTGTATTTATCTTTAATGAATAGTGATACATCACCTTCTTTATTTTTTCAGTCCCTGAGTTTGAGATCTGAATGTGTGGAAGGAGATGTAACCTGGTATGGCTGGAGTGCCATCCACAGCCATGAACCAGGACTGTTTGACTGCACAAATGTCTGTGTCTTCCAAGGTGAGGACAGCTTCCAGTGAGTGTAGTTTCATGCTGAGACTCCTAGCATTGAGCTGCATAACCTTGAGTTTGCTTTTAATATGAGGTTTTTACTTTGGGAATTTTGTGCTTGAGGCATCACCTAAAATAAGGGCACTATGGGGGTGACAAGAGCCTTGGCCAGTAACCAAAATCCCAGGGGTGACAGATGAAGACCATCTCTGGCAAAGCATCAAGGTCTGTCAAGCATGTCATCCCAGGCTGATGTATATTGTATCCCCTTGGAATGACACCAGAAACTAAGCTAATTATGGATGTCAATCATTTTCTGTTTGCACTGAGGCATCATTGTAGGTGAAGGTAAAATGCTTCTTAAGGCTAGGGACATACCTGCCTGCAACACAATGTCCGAGAGTCCAGTCATGTCTCTCTCCATGTAGTCCAGGGAGGTATGTCTCAATTCATTCACACCAACATGGACTATGATAGAATCATAACAGTGCCTGTTGTTGAGAGACTTGAGTGCATGTGTGATATGGCATATCCTGGCAACTGACAGATACTGAGCGTGACCTTTTCCTGTTGTAATGGGGACAAGGAAACTGTAAATTGTTCATGTCCCAGACCTCTACTTGTAAGAGTTTCATCTCTCAAAACCCTGATTGCACTTATCAAAGGCATCTGACATTTGGGATAAATGGCTAGGCTTAAAGAAACCATTGTATTTGTTAGCCTAGTAAACACCTATGAACCTGTGAAACCATGAACCTATACTGTATTACCTTTCTGATGACATTTATCTCCTGTGCTGACATTCAGTCCTGTGCTCTGACGTTGATGGGTTGATTGTAGATGTGTACTCATAGGTTTGTCCAACACAGTCGTGAAAGTAAAACATAAACATTTCCATGAGACACATTTCATTGTGTGACTCCACCGCCCTACCGTCAGACTCCATCATAAAGTATACAAATTATGCTATACACATTTTGGCATAATAAAATATCTGTAAATGGCCAGCACAAGTAGCATGTCTATAGCAACAATGGATGAAGCAAATTCATATTAATGTAAATAGTCACTCTATGCATCAGACACATAGCTTTATTTCCCTGCATCCATAATAAAGATGATAAGGATGTAGCACAGTTCTCATCACTTGCACAGGATGTTGTATGGAGGTACAGGAGGCCTAGGTTGCCCAATAGGTTGGCAAATGTGTGTGAGTGATTCAGGAAGGGAAGCAGGTAAGATGGTCTATGGAATTGTGTGTGTGTCTGTAGGTGATCTCAATGTGACAGTGGTGTGTAAGTGTCTGCATGAATACAGCTCTGCATGTCTGCATGTTGGACACCTGTGAGCCATGCATGGTAGAGCTGGTAGCTCATTGTCTCTGCCCCCAAACATGAGAACTGGCTATGCCAGGAGTTGCACTGGCTTCTCCTTGCCCAAGGTCAGATGCTGTGCTACTGCCTGTGGGTGACTGATGTCTGCTGTAAGCTTGTCAACCACGGGAACACCCAGGACCATGAGCCCATGACCTGCTACATCTTGGTGTGGACAGCATACTTCCCTCTGGAGTGCTGGATGTTCTACCACTATGGGGGTGTGATTGTACATGGCCACACTGACTCTCAGCAGATGTAGTTGCTGACCTATGTCCAGGAGGCCGACGCTCAACTCCAATCAGATGTTCCTTCACAGACAATGTTCCAAGACAGATAGTGCATGATCTGTCTCAGACCTACATCTTTCTACCATGTCAGCCAACCATTCCAGGGTATCAGCACCATGGTGGAGGTAGTCACAGATGTCAAACTGTGCTGCATCCATAGGCCTGAGCATTCATTGGGAGTTCCTTTCTGAACATGCCTGTGGCTCAGTGATGGCCCTAAACATATGATCAATGACAAGTGATAAGATAACTGTGACAGGTGATGGAGGGACAGCAGGCCTCCTACAAGCACCCCTATCAATCTGCTTGTGTCAAACCTCACCATTTGTTTGGCTATGGCCAGTGTCAACAGTCACTGAAGCCACAGTAGTCACACTTCCCTGTTCAATGTCCCTACCCTCCAAGTGTCCAATGTCTGTGGTCTAAGGTACTGGGTACACGTAAGCATACTGGCTGTGTACGGTGATAATAAGGGTGATGTCACCGTCTGTGGCTGATTCAGCATCTGCTACCCACAGCTCTGCCTCAATTTAGCCACCATCATCATCAGAATGTGGAGAGACACTGACATCAGGTTTTGAAGGTGACAAATACCAACCTGCTTGGTCACCTGTGATAAAAAGCAAAAAGCAATACATTAATATCTTCACTTCTATACTCTGCAGTACTATGGTACAATATATGTTGGTTTGTATACCCTGCTGTCACTATTACAGACTTGCATAGCCACAACCTCACATAGTAGGACAGGAGGACATTATTTTCTAACCTCAGTCTGTAATTATTTGGATATAATTATTCATTAAACAAGAATCTCATGAGCAAAACATAAATTATGTACACTGTTGACATTCTGCAAAAATCTGTACAGTTGACAGTTATGGCAATTTGTAATGTCCTGACAATACTGTCAAGTCAATCACTATGGTCACACCTACAAGGCAGAGGTATAACTCTAAAATGTGGGCATTCAGAAAATGTCTGTCCATTTGGCAGTCGTGCAGACAGTACATCAATCCAACCAGTAGGCCTGGGATGTCATTTTAGTGAATACATTGAACTGTATCTACATCCCTGACAAAATGATTGTGTTTACCAGCAGCACAAGCACAGCCTCTTCCAATTCTTGACTATCCTGAAAAAATTTCAGGGAGAGGTAATGGCAACAGCAGCATGTTACAGTAGAACAGGGGTAATATGTCCAAATATCTCAAATTTACAGTAGCTGCTATGTTAGCAGGTATGTGGGTCACAATCTCTACATGAGCTTAAAACTGCAGCTAACCTCCTTCCCCCACAATAAAACATCTGACACCCATGTAAAACTATATGCACCTTGACACATTGTATGCAACAGTATTCCGATGCTGATCTAATTAAGCATACCTGTATACTTGCCTTGAGAGGGCTGGGTGGCACCCAAGTCCTCAACATACTGACTGATGAATGCCTTGGAGCTGTCCTGTGTTGCAAGGTTTGCCAGGAATTCCTCTGTGGATGAAAGAGGTTGTTCTGCTGTAGGCCCACCATCAGTGACCTGATGATCCCTGGCTATGTCAGCTGCATGTCTGCATGCAGAGTTTATCATATCTTTGGCAGGGTGTTGCATCTGCTCATAGGTATGATTTTGGTGACCCACGCATTGATGTTATGCACCAGCTTATCCCACAGGGCTGCACGATCTGGCTTACTTGCCATCCTTCTGGACAGCAGGACTTGGTAATGCTGGTGGAAAGCCTCAATCATAAGGTTGTTTTCTGCCACACTAAATGGTGCCTTGCATTGTGCATGCATGATATTTCCTGAAATACAAAAAAATGAAAACACATATCAGGATCACATATGTGGGAGTACAGTATGCAGAGATACAGCAATAAAGGATGGCTATTAATATTAACTGCATGATTACACATCTCATATTCAACAATGTGCCAAATATACAAAGGGTGTGGATCCAGCTAGGATAGTAGTAATAGTGACCTATTCCTGTTTGTGCCATGAAAGATACTCATGTATGATCACACACCCAGCACAGGAGTCCATTGTAGTGTGCCCCATAGCAGGAGCCCCCCCCATATAATATGTATAAACAATAGTGCCAACAAAATAGCAGTGTACTATTACAAACTGCTTTCAAAAGAAGTATCCAGGAGACCTGTGTACCTAGTTATCACACAGCATTAGACCCCTGCTGTACTCTACATCCTCTGTAGATGTAACACAGCTGGAGATCAACGTCTTGTCATCAGTACAGTTCTAAGAAAGGCTTACTGATGTAATCCCCATTTCCCCTAAGTATATTAAAATGTATGCATCATGTTGAAAACAAAATGGTTCTCTACCGGATGGAGTACAATACTCCTCTGTTGAAAGATACTGGGCAGGATTCACGAAGCCTCCGTGTAAGAGTTATAACACTTACACGGAGGCTGCAGTTAAACGGAGTGATGTCAGCATGCTCTGCATATTCATGAGAACATGCTGAATCACACCTAAGGCTAACACGGTCCGTGGAAGACAGTAGGGGGCATGTCCGTAGGCCGACCCCTGTAAGCGGACACGCCCCCAGAAGAGTAAAAGTGCCCAAAGTAAACACCCATGACAGAGGCCATGAAAATGTGAATAAACACAACACAACACATGCCCCAACAGACTATGAACATAAAATATATAAATTAACATGTTATATATTTTTTTTAAATCGTAAAGATGTTTGCCCGTGAGTGCGCTTGCTGGCGCACGTAGCTTAGCCACAGTTAGAAGTCAGTGGAAAAGGATATAAGAACTAAATATGCAAAATAAGCCAAGAAGCAATAGTGTAGCGGTAGAGACATCAGCTGAAAAGCAGGCATTCATGGTTCGAGCCCCCCCAACATCAATTTTTATTTTTAGTAAAATAAGCACAAAACAAGTCCCTGACAAATATGTACACATATAAAATTATATTTTATGTTAAATGTAATGAAATAGTCCATTTATTTTGAAGAAATGTGAGATAACAAAACAATAAAAAATGCGAGATGTGCCTATAGCTGAGCTACAGTTTAACAAGGTGAGTGCATCTGCCCGTAGGTGAGCAGTGGTTTAACAGGTGCAAAATGAGTGCCCATAGGTGAGCAGTGGTTTAACAGGTGCAAAATGAGTGCCCATAGGTGAGCAGTGGTTTAACATGCTGAAACTGTGTGCCCCTAGCTGAGCTGAGCGTAATATGCATGCTAACAACCAAACCTAGCCAAGCTGAGCGTAATATGCATGCTAACAGCCAAATGAGGCGTAAACCAGCATACCCCACCGTGCTAACAAGCTAACCGATGGGCAACATTGAGCAAGCTGTAACAAAACTGCCTTTACACAGACACACCCCCTAGCCTGTCTAGACAGTCATAAAATATAAAAAGCAATGGCCAGGTTTGAACCCAAGATACCATGCACCATAATCAAGGTACTGAACCACTACACCACAACAACTATACTTAGAAATGCAGTAATAGCACATATATAGGAATTAATAGAAAGTGGAGCGTGACAAAGCAGGTTTTGTGAAGTTGATACAATTCCAAAATGGCCAATCACAGATAAGTGTGGGAAAAATGGCATATATAAGCCCCATAGGTGGGAATACACAGCATAAATGATTGTAGAACTGACTTCAGCCAGAATGTCAGGAGTAGTTGAGGGTAGTTGCTTTCGAGCACAGAGGTGGGGCGTTGAGGAGTCCAGATACATGGTCTGGCTCCTAGTCCACATTCATGAGACCCAACTCATGCAGGGCCAGGTCCTGTGGGGAGTATATAGGGCTGAGGTGTGGGACCAGTTGGTTCATGATCTCACCAGTGCCACAGGGATTCCAAGGACTGGTGAGCAGGTCTGTCACCACCATGCGGACATGAAGAGACGCAAGCAGGACCAATTGAACCTTTGGATCCAGGAGGCCCGGCAAATGCCCAACGCCCCACTACTGAGTAAGTTACATTTAATTATGTATGTAAGAAATTAAATTAGCTGATATTATGGAGAAGTGTATTCCAATATTACTTCATTTATATTACAGCTGCAGGTGTCCGTTCTGTGAACCGCAGAGCCTATGGTGATAGGCTGGTGCGGTTGCATCACCAGGCAGGTCAGTAATCCACTCACAGTAACTGTAAAGAAATATAAAAGTATGACAGTTAGCAAAAGAGTGCAGTGTAGTCACTAAGTAATAAAATGTGCAAGTAACAGTGTAAAAGTGTTTGCAAGTATTGCTTGATTACAAAAGTGTGTTGCAGTCTGTAATCCAAACAGAAAAATGAAAATGTCTGAAATAAAGTCTGAAATAAAGATGCCCCACCTGTAATATAATAGTACACAACCTGCAGCAGGCTGAAAAGTACAGCTGCAGAAAATGAGCAAATCACATGTGTGAAATATATCCCTGTTGAAATACTGAAACATGACAGAAGTGAGACTGCTGGAAAGGATTGTAATAACTATAGGTAAAATATGTCAATAAAGCCTAGAAGTAAGTACCATCCTGAATAGTAAAATGAAAACAAGTGAGAGAGTGTGAGAAAGAGTTAAGAATCCACAAAAAAATTAGTAAGAACCCCTGAATAAAGTATATTGCTGTCAGTACAGAATGAAATGAATGTGACAAGTAGAATCAAACTGCGAAATATGTTCAAAGTGTTGCTGCAGCTGGAATGTGTATCCCAAAATCTGGATATGTTGCTCTCAGTCTGCAATATGCAGATAGTATGATTGTCTGAAATACCAAACATCCACAGTTGTCTATAGCTATATAAAGCAAATGTAGCAGGATGATGTAGCTGAACAAAGCCAGATATGAACGTGTATGAAGAACAATAAAATGTATATTGATGTAGCAGTAACAGTCCTATCACCAAATTGTAGTTATCATATAGGAAACTGTAGTTAGAACAGTAGTGTATATATATCTGCAGCTATTAGAAATGTACAGCATATGTATTGGTATTCAAAGGTGTTAATATTATTTTCTTCACCCCACCCTATAACCACATATAATCCATTCCACATGAAATTGGTATGTGCAATCACAATTAACACCCCTGGACATTTGTCCTGTTGGGTCATAAATATTTGCATGTACGTTGATGCATCTGCCCTGTTCATACATCCAAACCTGATGGCCTGTTGCCATCAATCAACCCTGCATGTTGTTGGACTGTGTATTGCTGTTCAAATTATGCATGTGTTATGCTCGCTGTTCAATGGTGTGAATATCTGGGTGTTTGGTTAATGAGAATACTAATGCATGCTGTTACAACTAATTGCGAATGGTATTGTATGTTACTAACCCAAACTGTCATGACATAATGCAAAACATAGGACGACAGGCAAGGCGGGTTCCAGTGGACACACCTCTCCCACCTCAGCTGGCGAGTGCAGTCTGGACCCTCCCCCAGTGGCCCTGTGCCACATGTGGGTGGAAGCGCTGCAGGGGATGGGGCCCTTCCCCCCTCTGCAAGCATGGCCGGAGGAGAACCACCACTCACCCTCCATAGCGTCCAGACTGTGGTGCGTAGGGAGATCCAGGACTCTGTTCTTGGGCCCCTATGCCAGCTTGAGGCACAGGTGGCACAACTTACAGGCATGCCTGTTGCCCAGCCTACACAGCCCCCAGCACAGCCCTGTCCTGGGCAGTGAAGGAACAGTGGCAACTGCCCATGGGTGGGGATATCAGTTCCACTGTTGCCATCTGTGGGCTCATGGGCTCTGGATATCCAAACCTCCATCCCCGTCAATTGTGTAACCCCCCCACACGTGTCATACACTGCCCCTGTATGCATCTTGTTTGTCTTGTCTGTTGACCTACCCAACCTACCTCCCCAGCTATACTGACTTCCTTCACCTGACATACCACTCTCACCTGAAAAAAAAAAAAAAAAAAGGGCACTCTGTACCCACAAAAAAATTACGCCTCATACATAGCTGCTCATTCCACACATATGTCTGTTGGACATGGAAACTATCAATTACAATTGGCTGTACAAGTATTATTGTTGTCCTGACACCTCTCTCAGTGGTGGAAGGTTTCAAATGTCACACCAAATTACATACATATGCACAGCTGTTGCTGATGAAGAAATGGGCAGCTATGGGCCTTACCTACATCCCTCCTGCAAAACCCGAGCTTGTTTCCCTACTATCTTATCCTCTTTGTGACCCCTTTTTCACCACTTTCCTGTCTCTCCATTTTCATTTCTTTCAGAGAAAATAGCACGGGTGTGCGCAAGAGTAAGCATGTTTAAGCAGTTGTAAGCGGGTGTGTGCGTGTGTGCGCAGAGCTCAATGCCAGTGCGCATGTGTGAGCTCCGTGCAAACCAGCGCTAACCCGGTTACAACTGCTTAAAAGTGCCTTAGTCACTCTGATTGACAGGTCCTGTAGTCAGTTCAAAAGCAAAATAAAATCCCACTGTCAGTCCCGAACCCAGGACCTTGGAAACACTAGACTGCATGACTTGCCACTAAGCCATGACTGTTATACAAGAACATTGTGCTAAAATAAATATATCATGTAATAGTAGGAATGAATGTAAAGGGGATATAGGATGTGTAGTACACAAAGCATGGCATGTATATTTACTGTCAAATCTAGTGGATATCTATGATAGTAGTGTGTGAACAGAAACAGCCATGCTAGTTGGTAGCTAGTAGGTAATAATGTCACTGTAGCACCTTGCAAGCCACACACATACTCACAGCAGGATAATCACTGCCCATACCCCACAACCTGTTACAGGAACACATCCAGACCAAGTAATAAAATATGTGGAGCAAAGAGCCAAAACCAGGGACACATTACAAATAATGTTACAACAAACTTAGACAGTTTAGAGAGTAACAGGTTCTGCATTTTGTGGGATGTTTGGAAGGGTATGAAGTCTGAAACTTAAATGTTTGTCACTATATTCTGACTTGAGCCCAGAGTGATTTGCCAGAAAAAGCTGTGCATGAGATATGACCAAAAATGAGGCAGAAATGTGGATAACCTGCAAATATTTGTACACATGAGAGGTTTGACACCACCATATTTGAATAGTTAAGAGCCTAGACATAGCAACACTGACTGAGTTACAGGAATACCCCACAGACTCCATGTGAAATGTACAAACAGTAGGCAGAAAGGTGTTACAACACATGCAGTGGTAACTATGAAGTCCAGAAAGTATGCACCACTTGCACGGCAGAAAAAGTGTAGTAATACATATGCTCATGCTATCCCACAATCACAACTGCAGCATACCAGACAATTTAATGGGTGTACCCCACTGATATGTACCATTCCATTAGGCAGATAACAGATGCACCTGTGAGTGTCTGGGGCCTTCTCAGCAGCATACTCAAATACCCTAATAGATGTCAAGGTCCACACCATGGCCAGACCACACTGCATGCTGTAACACCCTAGCAGATATAGCAAGCATTGCAAGGTGTGAATGTACATGGAAAATAGGAAAGCCACAGCAGCACACTACAGCCAGGACACATAGCAGGCATACAAGTAGTGACTGTAAAGGGCAAATATTGAAGCCTTAGCAACAAAGTGCAAGAGCCACTGCTATACACCAGTTACACCACATGTCCCACAGGAAAGCACACACACACACACACATTAACAGTAGTAGTAGTTGTAGGTGTCAGTGTACACACACAGTTAGTACAGGAAACTGGATAAATGATTGGAGAAATGTTAATCTACAACACAGCTGGAAATATGAGAGAGATACCAACCTTTACACTCACAGAACATTGTCCACAGCATACCAGCATGGTCCCTTCCCTTAAAATCTGAAAGGGCTACGCCTATCTCACATATCTTTTTATAGCACTGTTCTGAAATCACAGTGAGAACTGCAATCAGTACCCAACTGGCTGCATGCAATTAGCAAATGCTGGCTAACAATTGGTGCAGAGGCCATCACATGGACATATGCAGATACCTACAAAAGCATGCTGTACTCCCAGTCCACACATGCAATACTTTCATTGCACCCTGAGGAGGAAGTGAGAGACAGAGAGAGAGAGAGAGAGAGAGAGAGACAGAGAAAAACAAAATTAAACATACACAAACAAAACTGGTCAGCAACAGCCACCTGAAAGCTGACAACTGGCAAGTGGAGCAGCAGGACACAAAACCAGATGGCAACACAAGCAGCTGTGACAAACACAGGTAATGTAAAGTAATACTATAAAGGTCTACATACTGTGAACCCTCCATATGTGTCATTGGTCTGTATCCATATGTATATGAAGATGTGCAAAGGGCAGGGGACATACAGCAACTATCAGTGAAGGCTGTACATACATTTGTATGTGAGAGCATCTATGTGCACATATCAATGTAGGTTGAATGTAGGTTGTAGTGCAATGTACAAAGTAGGTTTCACAGTTATGTATGTTTAGCAGTATGTTAGTGTGTGTATACAGTATGGTAAACAAACATGTTGATATGTATCTATCATATGGATGCGTATGTATGTCAAAATATGTATGTATGTATATATATATATATATATATATATATATATATATAATATGCATATATGTATACATACATAGAGAGAGATGTAGGAATACATAGACAGATGTAGATAGATAGAATATGTACAAACATATATATGTAATACACACATGCAGATATAGATATATGTAGATACATATACATAGACAGACAGATCTGACTATCTACAGGTATGACTGTATATGACTACCTCAACCCCTGTCCCACCCCTCTGTCACTCTCACCCCTCTCTGTCACCCCCCTCTCCATATCTATAGCAATATATGTACATCAATATATAGACAGACAGATCTGACTATCTACAGTTATGAATGTATATGATGACCTCAACACCCCCTGTCCCACCCCCTCTGTCACTCTCACCCCTTCTCTGTCACACCTCTCCTCTCCATATCTATAGCAATATATGTACATCAATATATATATATATGTATATGTATACAGACATATATATATATATATATATATATATATATATATATATATATATATAGATATATCTATATACATATATATATATATATATATATATAGAGAGAGAGAGAGAGAGATGTATATATATTCTGAGTGAGGCACATGTGTACAGATGTATTGCAACAGGTGCCTGGTGACATAGGCATGGAGTGAACACCAGTGTCAAAACTGGAGTACCATACCCCATTTCAAATCACCTACACCAGTAACCATCAGATATGTGATTGGCTGCCCACCACTGCATGTGTCAGGGGTGAACATGGTCATAAATGTGTACAATAGTCCCCCAATGATATTCACAGTGGCACACTATTCCTGGAATACTTGCACATGGTATGTGTCAGCAGACATGGTGTGTCAGCTATGGACATGTAGGTCAGTGTACCCCTCCACACCACATAATGGCTGCCATGGTATGTACCTCACATGACAGCTACAGATATAGAGAAGGACACAGTGACATGTACAACACTGTGACAATGCACTCAAACACATTACCAATGCGCAGTGACTGACAACACCACAGAGTACACACATACTACCCACATAGAGGTTACCACTCCTGGATTTACATACTTAAGTCACACCCATGACAAATGTCCAACAACCATAGTAACACCTCACACCATCCACAACCTAAATGACTGCTGTGTGTCGTCCGTGCCACTGCAATAGAGAGCAAATGTGGAGGTAAAGGTTCCTACCCTCAGATAAGACATACCTTGCAATAAACCACACAGTGTTAAGAAGCAAGACTCCCCATGAGTACATGTCACACATACCCCTGCTGAATGTTAGTCAGATAGGTAATATGCCATATGAGTCACCCTGTGTAACTTCAATATAAAAGGAAGCACAAGTACAAGCTGCCAAAGATGGTAAAAAACAGGTTTAATCCAGACGCACTGAACAATGAACACTCCAACACAGTAGCACCAGATTCACCAATGTAACTGTTTGACAGCAGCAGGTACCATCACACCACATGTGTCACAATGGTCAGGGTAGCAGAACAGTATGCTGCTGTAGTCCCAGGGGCAATAGCATATTGTATAGTATTGTATTGTAATGTGTTGTATTGTATTGTGTTGTATTGTACTGGTATGTTGAGGTGCATCCTTCGTGGAGTGGAACCACTGCTGCTGTGCACCAGTGTACAGGTCCATATTCTGTAGTCAGGCTAGTGTTACATAGCACTTCTATATGTGTGTTTAGCTCCTGTCGGAGTTCATGTAGCATGCGACCGGGGATATCATCAGGTTCCATTCATGTTGTGTGTTCTGCTTTCCTGAGGGCGGCTCTCACCTGGACATCTGTGATGACAGGGAGGTAACACTCAGCCGGGATAACTATGTCTTATTTTGGGGGAGAGGGAGGGGTGAAACCTGCACTGAACCTGTCTGCCACAATGTTGTCAATATCTGTGGTTTCAGTGAATTATTTGTTGTTGTGTACTAACTATGAGCATAGTGGAGAGATTCTGACCAGGTTGCTAACATAACTGAAGAAGGCCTTGTAGTTATCTGTAGTGTCCCTCTTGATTTCCCTCTCAAAGTTGCCCATGGATGTTTGTATGAGGGAAAATAGATCCTTAGTAGTGCTGCTCAGACATGCCTTCCCTTTATGGAATTATGCTCCATCTTGCAGTAGCTTCCATCCTTTGTAATACAATCTGTCTATGGCTGGGGTCCACCAGACAGGATGCTGTCCCTTTGTGGAGAGTGTCTTGGCCATATATGGGACTGCATGATCCATGCATTGTTGGAGATGTCCGTAGAAAGCATTTGTTAAGGGGTCAGCATTGTGGGTTGTGTCTTCCACTGGCCCAGTGGGCTGAAAGCATACCATGTCACTGTTACAAAGTGTAAAGTTTGCATGTGCAATGTTATTCACTATAGTCATTTGTGCTGGTGGTGGAGGTGGGATATGTATATCCAGGGCAATTAGTTTGTGGTCAGCTCACAGTAGTTGATGATGTAGCCCATACAGTACCTAGATGCAAACCCCCAGAGTGATGAGATGCTCTGGACCTGAATCAGTGTTCTGACTGCTGGGGTTTGGTAGTATGTCGTATGGAGTGTGCCAGGTACTGTTGCACAGTTGCTGGCTGAGCACTGATACCTGGCCATTTACATGTGTATCCACCAATAGACAGAAGGATGCTATATATGTGAGATATGTCGTATCATAACAGTCGAGTAGCATGTGTAGTATGTGTGCCAAATTCTGCTGACATATATTGCTGATATCAGGTTATTTCCTTTTTCAGGAACATGGCTCACCCATGAAATCCAGCTTACTCCACAGCTGAGGATGAGGAGATACACCAGAGCCTGGTGCGGGATTATGCAATACTCTTTTCCCGCACCAGACAGAATCAGCAGAAGAGGGCTGCACTGTGGCAAGACCTGGTCTGTCGGGTAAATGACATAGGCATGCATAATAGGACATAGGAGCAGGTACGACATCACTGCAGTGATTTAATCAGAAATGTCCGTCAGTGTGCATAGAATATCCACAGGCAATAGGTCGCCACAGGTGGTGGGGTGGCTACACATCCCCCACTCACCAGACTGGAGGGACTACTCATGAGTGTAGTGGCTCCAGTACGCCAACAACAACAACAGCAGCAGACATGTATTATGATGGAGGCTGGAGCCACGCAAAAGCAAGACTATGAGCGTGCAGGTAATATGTCATATGTATAGTTGACTGTTGTGTACACTGGTAGTTAATGCATGTGTGAGGTGTGTCCTTGGTTTGTAACTGTCATCATAGTATTTAATGTGCAAGTGTGATATCATCAATATCAGCAGCTGACCTGTGAAAGGTGACTGTTGTACTACTGACCTGTATCATACTCAATAACAATGGCACAATTGTGCCCACTGACATTAGTTTCCTCACTTCTGCAGGTTCCTCCGGTGTAACAGCAATGCAGCCTATCCATGCTGGTGAATGTGTATTAACAATACCTTTAATAGTCTTGATAGTAATAGTAATATTAGGCACACTTAGTAGTGCTCTGTGTATGCATGCAGGTGTGTCTGTGTCTGTGTGTTGATATCTCGCATACTGAGTAGTGTACAACTGTGTGCAACTGTGTGCATGTGTCCATGTGCACGTGTGCACGTGTGCATGTGTGCACGTGCACATGTGTGCATGTGTGCACCTGTGCATGTGTGCACCGGTGCATGTGTGCATGTGTGTATGCGCGCATGTGTGCATGCGTGCATGGGTGCACATGTGCATGTGTGCATGTGTGCATGTGTGCACCTGTGCATGTGTGGATGTGTGCATCACTGGTAATATTGTGTAGACATTGTAAACTGTGTTTCCTGTTTCCTCCCACAGGTGCTGGTGCTGCTCTGGTGTCATGCAGCAGGGAATCTGAAGCAGGTGCCATAGGTACTGATAATGATGACATCTGTGTAATGGCACAGGAAGGTATGCCAGGGTCAATCATTGGTCAGCCGATTGACAGTACGCAGCTGTCAACCCCATCAATGCGAACAGTTATCCTGCCAATACACCCTTTGTCACCACTGTCCCTAGGTGATGGACAGCATACAGTGGGCATTGACCAGGGTAATGTGATATCTGTGGCACATGCCTCCCCACACAGCAGCCATGGGCATGGCCCTGAGATGGTACCACACAGACAGATGTCCAGGGGTTCTCATGGGAGCATCCGTGGGCGTACTGCCCCTGTCAGACGTGCCCACAGAGGTCTTACAACCTCAGCTATGCTTCTGGCTGTCATGCAGGCACAGTCAAGTATGGAACGGTACACCAGACAGGGGCTGAGGGAGCTGACAGCATGTCTCACAGCCATGACTGACAGTATGCGTGACATTGCGGCTGCCATCCGTAATTTCACCAATGTCATAGACAGACATTGTGGGGACATATTAGACTGGTTCCACAACTACATGTCCATGAGCCAGGGCGATGGTGGATAGTTGAGGTGTCAACGTGGGTGTATGCCAGCAACAGCAGCAGCTGGCAGTTGTCGCGGATGACAACAGGGCCACGGCCGCCCCCATAGTGCCAGCAGCAGCCCCAGCAATGCTGGGTCTGTGCTGTCATCAGACCGCCCCAGGAGACCACATCCACATGGCTCTGGCCAGGCCCGACAGGGATCTGTGTCCAGTCAATGAACACCTGCTTCTAATGACAGTACCCAGTCTGGTTGGTACCGGATACGGTCCATAGCACCCCTGCAAGGCATAGGTACCGTGCCCATGGCCAGAGACACTGATCTGTATGACCTGGCAGGTACAGTCTATGGCTGTCCACAAACACCAGTATATGGCAGCCATGAGGTGGAACTGTGTGCATCCATACACACATGCGAATTGACAACACCTAGGGCTACCGCATACACGCACACACTGCATCAACATTGCCCCACCTTGTACTGCTGTCCCTCACCAACACACATACACATACATGTCAATTGGTGGTATCGGTGACTGACTCAGGCATATCAAGTTCACACTCTGTGCATATGATGAAACTGTGCCACCTCCTGCAATCTGTAACATCAGTGCAGGTACAGGTTAACATGTTGCTGATGCACAGGGTGACTACATAGACGTGTAGTAATAGTATCATGTTGTTAGTACTGTCTGCTGAAATAATTGTGGGTATATCACAGCATGCCTGATGCAGTAAGGGTATGATTGTCATGTACTGTTGTCTACACCCATGGTAAGTACCATAGTGTATCATCTGCACATGTTGGCATACTGGTGGTAAGGATGTCAACAGAAGGCTACATACATAGGTAGCACAGGAGATAAGGTAATGAAAGTATTAATACGCAATGATGGACATGTAAACTGCAAGTGGCATGTTGCCCACAGTGGACTCTGCAATGTGGATGTTTGAGGATGTTGATATGTGTGCAGTACTACACGACTGGTACAGGACACACAGGAGCACCCAAGCTCACATCTCATACCATGCTAGACAGCCCCGACACACAAAACTAACTGTCACAGGAGGGAGAGTCCCCATACATGTCAGGGATACTGTGGTGGCAGGCCAGGTAGCATACATCCTTTTAAGTATGGAACCATTGAGTGAAGGCTCAGTGTCTGTTATATGACATGTGTATTACTGCAGGTATGAGCACATGGGTTTCCATCCAGTTATTGTACATCCTGACGGTACATGGTCTGTACACTTGTGTGCGCTGAGACTGGACCCTGGCCATCTGACCTGTGTATTTCCATGTACATGTGCATAGTGCCTGCATATTTGCAGTGTTACCTACTGGAAGTGGTACAGCTTGTTTGTTGTACAATGGACTACATGCAGCCCTGCTTACTGCAGCTTTGTTTGCACGCATGTTTGTTTGCAATTACCCTGGAATACTGATCCCACCTGCAATGCATAGTTACAGAGCTTCTGTGGACTCCTAGCGACATCTGCATAGCTTACTATATGTATGTCCATGTCTCACTTGACAGAATGTCACTGTTTGTCCTGTTCACATGTACGTTGCCTGTGACACATTGCATATGACTTACCTGGTATTTGTCCACGTGAGCAGTCATATATGCCACTGCTAACTAATCACAGGCACTACACCCTCACATACTCATCTTCTGTTGAACCACCTGCTTCGCTAGGGATGGCTTGCACCTGTCACCCCTGGGTTTTTGGATATTGGCAACGGCTCTTGCTACCCCCATATTGCCTTTGTTAGGCAAGGCTCAAATGACAAACCCACCTTCATAGGTATCACAAGGGATAAGAAACTAAGAGTAATGCTGCTCAATGCCAGAAGTCTAAACCTCAAGATGCATGCACTCAAAACTCTCCTTAGCATGGAGAACATTGAAATCTGTGCAGTAACAGATACCTGGTTCAGGGCTACTGAGAGCACCCCAGCACTACCAGGTTATACCTCATACCATGCTTTTCAGCCCCAAAACTTGGACCGAACCACAAAAGGAGGGGCAGTATTGATATTCATCAAAGATACCCACACCTCCAGGTTGGTGGCAAAGCACCAAGCATCAGAGACTATCCATGTGCAACTAACAATGGGTAAAACTGCCTTCCAGGTTATAGCCTGCTACAGACCACCCTCCCAAACCCAAGAACCGCACTCGGCCTTCCTGAGAACAGTGGAAAATATGAAGGTCTCTCCAAACATCATTATACTGGGCGACTTCAACTACCCAAACATAGACTGGGAGCATGACTCTAGCTCCAACACCCTAGCCCAAAGATTCCTAGAATATATGAACTCAAATGCTATGGAACAACTTGTTACCACTCCCACAAGAAGGGAAAACATACTGGACCTGATCATCTCCAACATGGGGACTCTATGCTCCAGACCAGAAGTGTATCCCTCACTGGTAAGATCAGACCATAAACTAATCTCACTGGATATTCACATCCTGACCCCACCCCCTGCCCAGAAAACCACAGTGAACAACTTCTCTAAAGCAAATTCACACTCCTCAAAACTGAGGTGGAAACCTTCAAAGCCCCTGGGCCTGTGGAAAATATGGACCAGACCGCAGATTCCTCTATAAATGCATTCTATGGACACCTTCAGGAATGCATGGATCATCGATCGAATAAAACCAAAACCCAATCCTCCAAAGGCAGACGTCCTGTCTGGTGGACCCCAGCCATAAACAAACTATACAATAGAAGGAGGAAGCTACTAAATGATACAGCAAAATCCCAAAAAGGGAAGGCATCACTGATCAGTATTAGCAAAAAACTACGGGCACTCATAAGATTGTCTAAGGCCAGCTTCGAGAGAAAATTGCACAGGACACTAAGCATCATCACAAGGCTTTCTTTAGTTATGTTAGGAACCTGGGTGGTAATTCCCAGATATGCTCAGAGGTAGTCCAAAATGTCAATAGAAACACCAAACCCACAGACATTGCCAACATCCTAGCTGACAGGTTCAGTGCAAACTCCCCCCCTCCACACCGAAAGGGCAAATATTTATCCCAGCAGAGTGCTGCCCCCATGACATCTCAGATGCTCAGGTAAGAGCCGCCCTCTCCAAAGCAATAAACACTGCATGAATGGGACCAGAAAGTGTCCCGGGCTGTGTCCTACATGAACTCCAAGAAGAGCTACACCCAAACATAAAACTACTGTTCAATCCCAGCCTTACTACAGGATATGTGGCCAAAGAGTGGCGTACAGCAACAGTGGTCACTCTACAGAAAGGTGGTGCCACAAAGGATCCTGAACACTATTGCCCCATAGGCCTAAATAGGTTGGCCTGCAAAGCTATGGAAAGGATCATCATGGACCTCATAAATAAAGATATTGGGGACCTACAGACACTGGATCATACCCAGTTTGGCTTTGTTAAGAGCAGATCCTGCCTCTCAAATCTGGTTGATTTCTTTGAAACAGTCACCAAGGCCATTGACGAGGGGAAAGTGGTCCACACAACCTACCTGGACCTTGCAAAAGCCTTCGATACAGTACCCCACTCTGGCATTCTAGAGAAGCTCACCAGCTTAAATATAAACCCCTATGTCACTAGATGGATTGCACACTGGCTCAAGGACAGAACCCACATGGTTAGAATTGCTGGAGCCATGCCAGACTCCAAACCAGTTACAAGTGGTGTCCCACAAGGCTCGGTCCTGGGACCTCTCTTGTTCAGTATATATTTATCGGAGGTACAGGCCAACATGGAAGGACTGTGGCTGACCAAATTCGCAGATGACTGCAAACTGGCTGCCATAATCGACTCTCCAGCCAACACAAGCATCCTCCAAAAGGGCCTCATAGAAACAGACAACTTGTGCCAGAGCCATGGCCTCAAGCTGAATGCCAAAAAGTGTATAGTCATCCCCTTTGGCAAAAACAAAGTGCCCACAAAGTACCACATAGGTGGTGATCCATTAAGTACAGAAGAAGTAATTAGGGACCTGGGGACCCAAGTTGATAGCAATCTCTCATTTGACAACCACGTGGCCAAAGTGGTTATAAAAACATTTTATATAGCCCACCTCATCATGAAGGGATTCACATCTAGATCAGGGGAGGACATCATGCCTCTTTACTCATCCCTCATCAGGCCCATAATTGAGTACAATGCCCCTGTTGGGATGTACCTTACCAGACACCTGTAGCAACTGCAATGACCCCAAAAGTACCTCACCAAGAGGATCAAAGTGCTCAAACAGATGCCATATGCTGACCGATTAAAGAAACTCCAGCTCTACTCAGTGGCATACCGCCTGTTCAGAGGCGATCTGTGCCTGATGTATAAAGCCATGTCAAACCCAGAATTAATGGGCATGCTGCACCTCAGAATATCCAAATCCCATCGAGCTACACGCTCGAGAGACTTGAACCTCAGCACTGAAATAAATAGAACATGCTGGAGGGACAGATTCATAACCCAGAGACTCCCTTCACTCTGGAATAAAATCCCAGTCCAGGTTAGGCAGAGTCCCTCATTGACTCTCTTCAAGAGGAATCTTGATGAGTGGATGGGACATCGTAGGTTTACCCCGGGTATCACTTCTGTGTCACTGTTAAACAGAGGCACAATATACTAATCTCGAAAAAGGGCATAGCAAGATAAATTTACAATGGATGGCGACAGCCAAACACATTCTGGCTAGGCTTATAAATGCCCTAGGGCAGATAGCCTAGTATGAACCTATGAACCTATGAACCTATGTACCTTGTTCCCCATTGGCCCTATGTGCTGTTAATCACCATGGCAATCACAATACTATGGTAGCATGTGCAAAGGTCAGTTGTCAGTCACCTCTATGGTACAGTTGTGGAATATGTGGGTCATGTGGCAATGTCACAGCTGCCACATGTACACTGTCAACCCTCTCCCCTACACATGGACGTACAACACATGTATGAGATGGAACCACATAGCCAAACTGGGGACTAAGCACTCTGAACCCAGTACTGGCATAACCTGTCAGGTGGCATGAAATACTACAGTGACTACAATATCAGTCTGATATAGACCTATACTGACAGCAATACAAGCACATGAACACACTGGGCCATTTGTGGAGCCTAAGAATAGCATCCTGCCTGAGCGGCAGACACCTCTGCAGCTGACATGCAGGCATACGCTATGCCAGAACACATCACGCATAACACATAGCACACAAATCCTGTGTGCCAAACAGTCACAGCCTGTACGGCTAGACAACACACCTGCTACAGTTGTGTTAGGTACCTTTATTGTCAGGTACAGTGAGGTCATGCTCACCAGGCTGGACAAGGTGAAGGTCACAGTGACATGCCCGTGGGGCACTATGGTCCACCAGATAACACAAGCATACAGGTCAGTCAGAGGCATGGACACATATGACTCAGTCATTGTCCATGCCACTATGGCTGACCTGTGATGTACCTCCCTGTACTACATGATAGGGAACATGGAAGGGCTCTCTGAGCATGTGGCACAGGCTGGTATGACCCTGACCTTGGTTGGCATCATGCCCTCACCAGGAATGCTGGTGTATTACTGAATGCTGATGAATTACTGTGGCTACAACACCCTAGCTGAAAGGTTCCTAGCATGTAGTCACTGCATTGCTATGGAACAACTTGTTACCACTCCCACAACAGGTGAAAACATGCAGCATCTGTTCATCAACAACATGTAGACTATATGCCCCAGACCAGATGTGTATCCCTCACTGCTAGGTTGATACCATCTACATATCACACTGTATATACACATACCACATGCAGCACCCGCACAGAAGATCACAGTCATAATGTTATCCAGTGCAAATACCATGTATTCACATGTGTCAGGCGTCAGACATGGTAACTATTGAAGGTCACAGGTACATATGTGTATTTGGCACACATACATCATCTGTGTCCATTGCCATTACTGGTTTAATCGATGTCATGCATTATTGTGAACAACAACCCACACACATGGGCATTCTGTGTGACAAAAAACACACGTGGCATGTCTGGAATCCAATGCCATAACTAACTGTGCTATGACAGTAGTGAGAGATGCAGTGGCAGAGCATACTATTTGCATTACTGGGAGATTTGCCCTCTTCTGCTGTACTTGTAGGGTGCTGACATCATATCTGTGTAGAGATTGGAATATGCAGCAGCTGGTGTGTTGTACTGGTTGGCAAAAGGGTGAGTTTTTTCACACACACTACTTTCACCTTCTCCTACACACACTTGCTATTTGCAGGATTCAAACCCCTACCTAGCTATGTTATGACACTCAAGGAAGATGCATTAGCAGAGCATGCTATTCGCATTACTGGGAGGTTTTCCTTCTCCTGCTGTACTTATAGGGTGCTGACATCATCAGTGTTTAGAAAGGGGAATGTGCATCCTGTAGTGTATTCTCCTAGTTGCCAAAAGGGGTTGTCACTGCAAACAAACTGTATTTATCAAAAGCAGATTTTACACTTGTGAAGACTGGGGTTGAAGACTTCAAAGGACCCATGCTGGGGGAGTATACAGGCCACTCTGCATAATCCTTGACAATTGCATTCTATGAGCATGTGGAAGGTTTGCATTGATCATGCTATCCCAAATATACCCATGACTGCTCCACAACAGGACACCTGTCAGATGTACATCAGCCATATATGAGCTGTCCAACAGACAGAGTGAGCTAATACATTGCAGGGCAGTAGCCCACAGAGGGAGGACATATCTGAACAGTACCAGCACGACACTTCAATCCCTCATAATCATCACGACACAGTGTTGACAGTGACATTTTCCAGACAATGCAGATAAGGCTCCCTTCAGTCTGTTATTGATGCCCACTTACTGTTAGAGGTCCTCATCAACCCTCTTCCAGCACACACCAACAACATGGCTGTGGCTTAGCAAATTCAAATCCTGGGATCTCCACTGTGTCCCTGCTTGACAGAGGCACAACACACTAGCCTCACATGGTGCCTTATGTGACCTACTTTACAGTGGCACAGTAGGCTACTGTACTGGGGAGGCAGACGCCAAGCACACTCTGGCTAAAGCTGTCATTCCCTAGGGCAAACAGCCTAGTGTTGACCTCTACACCCATATGTTTAATTGTCAGATGCACATTATTTGTTGCTGATAGACTGTTTGCAGGTCTTTATTGCCATAGCATTCCCTGTTTGTATGAACAACTTGTGTATCTGTGGAAGATGTTTGCATATGGGAGGGATCCACTATATCACGTATGTCTCTGTAGTCATTTAACTGTGTGCACTGGGCAGATTGCTGTAATGTGGTTGGTTCATGGAATAACACGTACAAATACCAGATATGTGTGGCCAACTGCTAAACTGAGATTTGGCCTAAGTGTGTGAGCATGCCCAGTTCAGCCTTCCCATGGCATGTTGTCTGACATATGTCTCATTTATCAAAGTGTGTGAGCATGCCCAGTGTGAGCTTTCCATATGTTGAACTCTGCAGCCCACCTCATTTGTGGATGAGTGTGAACTTCAACAAATATCTCCCGTTTATGGTTGTGTGTTGTGTGTCATGTTGTGTAGTTACTGTCCAACTGCTTTGTGTGTGAACACAACAGGGATTATACTGTGCCTGCAGGGTTTGCATGGGATACTTTGCATACAGTTGTCAACATCCTTTCATACTGACCTAACACTGTAGTACCGTATAGTGTACTGGTTCAGTACTTTCACTGTGGTGGACAGTATCCTGGGCTTTAGTCCTATCACTGCTTTACAGTTCCATAGTGAGCACAACAGCCTGGTTAGGGGCCAGTTGTGCACATCTGACCATGTTGCATTATGTTCAGATATGAACTACTTAAACCAGGCTTGTCCAACATTGGTAGTGTATTCCACAACATAGGTGTATATTTGCAAACACTAGCGATGTGCCTTAGGCCATTTCTAATGCTAGTCGGAGAGTGTGTTTGTCCTTCGACACACATTGTAAGTGGAGTTTGCCATGACATATGTCATGGTTAGTATACTGTGCCTCCGTCTACCTGTGACATAACAGTGATGCCCAGGGCAAACCTACCATCTCCCATCCACTCATCAAGATTCCTCTTGAGGAGAATCGATGAGTGACTCTATGGATAACCTGTACTGGGAGTTTACTCATGAGTGGGAGTGGCTTCTATGTTATGGATCATGCAGTACAGCTTGTCCTATGTATGTCAATGCTGGGGTTCAGGTCTCTTATGTGCATAGCTCACTGCCATTCAGATTGTACAAGGTGCAGCATGTTTATTGATTCCAGCTTGGACATGGCTTTATACATCAGGCACAGCTTGCCTCTGGGTGGGCAGTATGGCAGTGTGTGTAGCTGCAGTTTGTTTAATCAGGCAACACATGGCATCTGCTCAAGCTCTTTTATACTCCTGGTGAGGTACTGATGGGGACTTTACAGTTGATGGAGGTGTCTGCTGAGGTACATCCCACAGGGGCTATTGTAGTCAATTGTAACGCTGATGAAGGATGACTGCAGAGCCACAATGACCTCCCCTTATCTAGATCTGACAATCTTCATGATTAGGTGGGTATATGGTATGTTTCTGCAAACAGTACAGCCACATTTTTGTCCAATGCAGGATATCTATCACCTTGTGTCCCCAGGTCTCTCATTACATGTTAAGTATGTAATGGGTTAACACCTATGTGGTAATTGGTGGGCACTTACTGTATATCCACGGGGGATGACTATACACTTTTCTGCAATTAGCTTGCTGACATGGCTATGGCACCAGTTATCTGTTTCTATGTGGCCCTTTTGTGGGATGCTTGTGTCAGCTGGAGGGTCAGATATGGTGGGCAGTTTGTAGTCCTCTGCAAACATGTTCAGACACAGTCCTTCCATGTTGGCCTGTACCTATGGGACATATCTACCAAACGAGGGAGGTCCCAGGACCAAGCCTTGTGGGATGCCAGTTATATCTGGTTTGCAGTCTGACATGGCTGCAGCATGTCTGACCATGTCAGTTCTGTCCTTGGTCTGGTTTTCAACCCCTCTACTGACATAGGGGTTTATATTTAAGCTGGTGAGCATATCTATAATGAACACATAGGGTATTGTATGGAAGCCTTTGCAAGGTCCAGCTACGCTGTGTGGACCACATTGCCCTCATCAATGACCTTAATGACTGTTTCAAATGAGTCATACATGTTTAGGGGCAGGATCTGCACTTAAGAAAGCCACACTGGGTAGGGTCCGGTGTCAGTAGGTCCCCAATATCTTTATGTCTGCGGTACATGCTGATCCTTTCCATAGCTGTGCAGACCAAGCTTCTCAGGATTCTGGGGTGGTAGTTTTCAGTATCCATTCAGGCAACACCTTTGTTGAGAAGGACCACTGTTGTTGTACACTGCTCTTTGGGTACATATCCTGTGGTAAGGCTGACATTGATCAGTAGTGTGATTTGGCATTCCATTCTTCTTGGAGTCCATGTTGGACTCAGCCCAGGACACCATCTCATACCATTGCTGCTGTGTGTTTTGCTTTGTAGATGCTGGCTGTTACCTCAGCATCTGCAATGTCAGGGGGCCAGCAGTCTGCTGGGATAGATATTTTGCATTCTGGGGGGGGGGGGGGGGTTGCACTGCACCTGTCAGGATGTATGTTGGCAATATGTGTGTGTGTTTGGTATGTTGTTTGTAATATTTGTGTGATTCAGAGCATATCTGTGAATTCCCAACACGGTTCCTACCATCAGTTGAGGAAGCCTTGGGATTATCCTTAGTGTCCTGTACAATTTGTATCTTCTTAGGTTCATAGGTTCATACTAAGCTATCCACCTTATGGCATTTGTAAGCCTAGCCAGAGTGTGTGTGGCTTTCGCCACCCCTTGCTACGTGAATATTATGGCCATTTATGATTTGCTTTGCTGTGCCTCTGTCTGGACATGACACAGTGAAGACCCCCAGTGTAAATCTACGATCATCCATCCACTTGGAAAGATTCCTGTTGAAGAGTGTCAGTGAGGGGCTCTGCCTAACATGGAGTGGGATTCTGTTCCAGGGTGTGGGGAGCCTCTGGGTTATGTATCTGTCCTCCATCACATCCTATTTCATTATGTGTTGAGGTTGACATCTCTCACTCTCACAGCTCCGATGGCTTTGAGTTTTCTGGGGTGGAGCATGTCCATTACTCCTGTGTTGGACATGGCCTTGTACAACAGACATACAATGCCTCTGTGTAGGCAGTATGTGACTGCATTCAGCTGGGGTGTCTACAGCCAGGCAGCATATGACATATATCTGAGACCCTTTATCCTCTTGGTGAGGTACCTTTGAGGTCTTTCTAACTGCTGCAGGTGTCAGGTAAGGTACATCCCAAATGAGGCATTGTACTAGATTATGGGTCTGATAAGAGAACAGTATAGGGGCACAATGACCTCTGTTGACATAGATGTGAATCCTTTCATGATACGGTGTCCAATATAGACAGTCTTCCTAGCCACATTGGCAATATGAGTGTCACATAACAGGTTACTGTCCACTTGTGTCCCTAGGTCCCTGACTACTCCTTCCATACATAATGGTTTACCACCTATGTGGTAATTTGTGAGTACCTCGTTTGGTATTTGGTGGGACATTCATTCTGTCCAGTGTCTTCAGGATGGCTGGGTGGGGTTCCTGTGTGTGAGAGTGTGGTCTGTAGCATGCTACAGACTGTACAGCAGTCTTACCTATGGTTAGTTGCACATGGGTGGACTCCAATGCCTTGCGCATTCAGTTACCTGGATATATGTGTGTCTGTGCTGAATATGGATACTCACCCTCCTTTTATGTTTTGTTCCAGGTTTTGGGGCCATAACGCATGATATGTGGTATAACCTGGTAGTGCTGGTGTGCTGTCAGGAGGCTTGCAGCAGGTTTCTGTCACTGCACAGACATCGATGTTCTCCATACTGGGGAGGGCCTCGGGAGCATGCATATTGAGGTTTACACATCTGGCATTGGTCAGTATTACCCTTATGTTTCTTTCCACTTAAGTTTTCTAGGGTGGTGGGTTAGTCTTTTCAGCCTTGCCTACGAAAGGCTCTATGGAGGTGGCAAAAGCCTTATCCAATATCCAGACGCCCAGGGATAACAGGTGCAAGCCATCCCTGGAACAGCTGCATGGCTTGTCAAGCATGACATCCCAAGCAGACAGACATTGGATCCCCTTGGAGTGACACCAATAATTGTGCCACTTGTTATAACTGATCATTCTGTGTTTGTACTGTGGCATCATTCGTGGTGAGGGTAGGATGCTGCAAACGGTCAGTGTCATACCGGCCTGGACTACATAATCGGAGAGCTCATCTATGTCTCTTTCCATGTAGTCCAGGGAGATACATCTCAGGTCATTCACACCAGCATGGACTATGACTGCATCATATTTCTACTTGCTTTGGGGTGACCTGCATACTTGTGTTATGTGGCATATTGTAGCAGCCTACAGGCAGCTTACTGTACCCTTTCCCTTGTTCAGTCTGGTGTGCGGGACAACAGCGTATCTCACTATGGAGTCACCTATTACAACTGTATCAGGCATGTTGTTTCTCCTTCTGGCCTGTGACTGTTTGGCACACCAGCTTTGTGTACTATGTGTTGCATGTGCTATGTTTGGAGGTTGTTTGATTGGGTGTCTGCTTTGGAGGCCTCTGTTGGTGTGGTGTGTTTGTAATTCGGGCCTCCGGGAATGTTTTTCTGTGTTTATGTCTTTGGTTTGCAGTTGTCATAGGTCTATGTGGGACTGAGTTTGTGGTGTGTGTGGTTACCTTCTCCTCCTGACTAGTTTTGGGAGTACAGAGTTGAGGGAGCTCAGCCTCCAGTTTGGATAAATGGTTGCATCTCTCACATATATTTGTATTTCTTGGGGGGAGTTGAGGGTTGTCTGTGTGCTTGGGGCAGGTGTAACATTGCCTCAAAATTCACAGATTCAACTTGTTGTAGCTGGCCTTAGTGGATTGTATGTGTGGACATATTTTATTACACACTACTTATGTTTGCTCTATCATGTAGTAGCTTCCTCATTCTCTTGCATGGTTTGGTAATGGTTGGAGTCCACCATGCCAGATGCCTGCGTGTATGGCATTGTGTCTTGTTTTAATTTAGAATTGCATAATCCAAGCATTCCTGGCAGTGTTCATGGAATGCCTGTATAACAGGTTCTGAGGTGTGGCCCATATTTTGCACCTGCACAGGGCCTTTAATGGATTCCACATCAGTTTGGAAGAATGCAACTTTTGCTTTACACATGATATTCACTGTGGTTTTCTGGCCAGGGACTGTGGTCAGGATGTGTATATCCAGTGTGATTACTCTATGGTCTGGTCTTACCAGTGGGCAATACACTTCTCATCTTGCCATCCAGTACCCATGTTGCTGATTATCACATCCAGTATGCTTACCCCTCTTGTGGGAGTGGCATGTTGTTCCTGGGCATTTTGGTTTATGGATTCTATGAACTTTTGTCCTACAGTGTTGGAGCTAGTATAATGCTCCCAGTCTATGTCTGGGTATTTTCAGTCACCCAATATAATGTGGTTTGGAGGACTTGATATATTCATGTATTCCTACATAGGCCAGGTGCAGTTCCTGGTGTTGTGATGGTAGTCTGTAGCAGGCTATAAACTGGGAGGCAGTTTTAGCCACTGTTACTTGACCATGGCTAGTCCATGCTGCTTCTTGTTGTGGTACCAACATGGGGGTGTGGTTATCCTTGGCAATTATTGCTAGTCACCCTCCTTTTGTAGCTTGTTCAATGTTTTGAGGCTGTACAGCACAGTATGAGGTGTAACCTGGTTGTGTTAGGGTGCTGTTGTGAGCCTTGACCCAGTTTTCTGTTACAACACAGATATCAACATTCTCCATACTGGGTGAGTTTAGACTGCATGCATCTTGCTGTTTTGACTTACCTCTTATCTTATTCTTGTCCCTTCTGATACCTATGGAGGTAGGTTTGTGTTTTGAGCCTTACCTATTCAGGGCACGCTGTGGGTAACAACAGCCTTTGCCAGTATCCATACGGCCTGCAATGATAGGTGCACGCCAGTCCTAGCAGGTGGAGCATCATGTCATGCTCAGCATGTCATCCCAGGCTGGCACACATTGGATTCCCTTTGACTAACTGCAATACTTCAGCCAATTATTGCAATTGATCATCTCATTGTCATATTGTGGCATGATGCTTGATGAGGGTAGGATGTTAGTCACGGTCCTCAGGTGTGCATATAGAACATGGTGTTACATTACTTAACACATGGCATTCATGCCTCAGGTGGTGCTGCAGGGCTGCCTCTGTTGGATGCACATATTACACTCCCTGTACATGTTTGTGAGCAGGTCATGTCATTTTAGGCATCCCTGTTATTATTTGAGTGAATCAGAGGGGGTATCATTCCCAGGGTTCCTACTGAGCCAGTGTATGTGCTATGCGTTGCCTCTTTGCCAAGGCCAGGGCATACTGGGCACACCTCCTTCTGCCTACTGGGGCAGGCTCAGGTTGTTCCTCCTCCGAGTCACGCTCTGCCTGTGATGGCCTTGGCAATGGTGGGGGGCTGTTTGGCCCAGCCCTATGCTGGTCCTGCTGCAGCTGTTTTTGCAAGATCATATTATGTAGCATAGCACATACCATGACAATTTGGGTACATGTAGTTGGTGTGTACTGCAAGGCTCCACCAGATGTGTCCAGTCACCGGAACCATGACTTGAGCAGCCCAAACACATGCTCTATTACATTATGTGTTTGTGCGTGTGCCTCATTATGGAGTTCCTGTTCAGGTGTGTGTGTGTTTCTGATGGGTGTCATCAGCCACGGCTCCAGTGCATAACCTGCATCTCCCACTAGGTGTCCATGTGGGATATCCCCATTGGCAAATGTCTGGTACAGCTGTGTCAAATGCCAGATGTGGGAATCATGGTAGCTCCCAGGGCAGCCAGCACACACATTCATTATTATGCCCTGGGCATCACACACAACCTGGCAGTTGATGGAGGGGAAGCCCTTGTGGTTAATGTAGGCCCTACCCCGCTCACCGGTTGGTGCTTTGATGCGTATGTGCGTGCAGTCTATTGAACCCACTACCTCAGGGCATTCTGCTATTTGCTGGAAGAGATGCATATTGCTGGCCAATACCTCACGGGCATTGGGGAAATATTCATGATCACCGACATGTGCTGACATGGCATCCAGGAACTGGTGCAGAACTCTGGAGGCTGATGCCTGTGATATCCCCATCATATCATCAGTTGGTCTTTGGAAGGTACCTGTTGCTAGTATTCTTAGGCCAACTCATACCTTGGTTTCCATTGGGATAGGTTCCCCTCTGTTGGTTCTGTGTGTGAGGCGTGGCCTGCACAGCTCAACTATTTGCTGCAGGAGGTCTCTGTCCACTCTATAGCGCTCTACTATCTCCAGCTCATGTAACCCGTATTAGGTGACCCTGGGCCTGTACACTCTTCTCCGTCTCCTCACTGTGGGTTGTCTGGCACCATCTGCATTGTCACCACCCTCAGCAAGTCGCCTATGTCTCATTATGACAGCTATGGCAGCCCCTAACATTTCTGCTCTGAGTTCAGCTTTTTCAGTTTTCACTTCTAATAGCTTACTCCTGTCTTGCAGTGTCTCTTGAGAGAAACATCCTGCACTGCTGTTTGCAGAGTTTTAAGTGCTGGGCTGGGCTACTATTCTGCCTGTGTAATTGCCGGCTTCTAATCATTTTCACCTGCTAGCTCCAGCAGTATTCCCTGCTAGCTTCCTACGAATTTTGTTGCTTCCTTTTTCCTTTCTGTTTCCTCAGGGGGGAACAGCGTGCATACCAGCAGAAACATGCTCACGGTGGCTTACACGCGTGCACACATGCTTACACAGTTCAGAATCTGCTTATTCGGGTTAAAACGTGTGCATACCCATGCAAACAGTGTTACAAGTCTGCCAACAGGCTCCCACATGCTCAGTCTGCCCTGCACGCGCGCACACCAGCGCAAACAGTGTTAAACATCTACCAACATGCTCCCACATGCTCAGTTTGCCTTACACGCGCACATACTGTCCTACTCGCGCTTCATGGTGCACACACGTGCGCATGCATGCCCAGCAAGAAACTTTGGTGTAGGCAACAGTGTACACCTTCCATTTCTTGACTTTCCCATGCTTATGTTGTGGCACTCCTCTTTCCATATGTGTCTGACATCTGTCATGTAACACTGACATCCAAATGAACTGCATTTCTTTCTGCCATTCCCCCCTGTGATGTCACCTATCTCCTACTCTGTTCCTCCCCTTATGTAACTCTTACACTACTCAGAATGTGCTCATTTGCTATGTGACAGTGGAATTCAGTATCCTAACACTCATTTGCTTCAGATTGCCTACTAATGCTTAGTTACATGTCTTAGACTCAGCTTCCCCCCTTAGCAACCACTAAACTGTGGCCATGTTGTTTTTGGTCTGCTGATCCCTGCATTATAAACCCATGTATTGCATAAAACCCACATTTGTGGGTTTATAACCTTTATTTTTATGTTTTATACAGCGCAGCCCATTTGCGCGGGGCTGCGCTGGGTTTAACCATCGGCGATCGCCGAAAAAAATATATATATTTTTTTAATATTTGCATCGGGGTACCTTGCCAATGGCCACATATTTGGCCATTGGCATGCTACTGTTACATATGCACCCTTTATTTGGAGCTGACATGGCTCCATTGTGGTTTTTGCAGAAACGTACTCAGTTGTCAACTGAGTACATTTCTACAGCTAAAATGGCTCTTACACGGGCTGCTTTGGGCTTCCTGGATCGCTAATCTACCTCATTTGCATGCTATTCGGCTGCAAGTGAGGTGATTAGCATATCCACGCCCACTCCATGTAAGAGACGTTTTAGCTGGTCTCTTACACAGACTTTAGGGCTGTTCCTGGATCGCGAAGGCTGCATGGAGTCTTACACTACTCTTAGACTCCGTGCAAGCCTTCGTGAATCCTGCCCACTGTCTTATAAGCACTCTGTCAATTAGTTAACCATACAAACTAACTGTCATATACACTTGTCCCCCTAGTTAGAAGTTTGCCTACTTCTCATTAGCAGGTTATTGCCTATGAACCCGCTCACCAGACTGAGTAAGGAGAAGGTCACAGTAAGCTGCCTGTCGGGCGCTAGAATCCGCCACATAACGCAAGCACTCAGGTCTCTCAACAGCAGGTACAAATATGACTCAGTCATTGTCCAGGCTGGTGTAAACGACCTGAGACGTACCTCCTTGGACTACATGAAAAGAGACATTGAGGAGCTCTCTGATTATGTAGCCCAGGCAGGTATGACCCTGACCTTGAGCAGTATCCTACCTTCACCAAGAATGATGCCACAATACAGAGATAAGATGATCAGCTTTAACAATTGGCTTAAACACTGGTGTCATTCAAAGGGGATCCAGTATCTGTCTGCCTGGGATGACATGCTGGACAAGCCACGCTGCTTCGCAAGGGACGGCTTGCACCTGTCACCCCTAGGATTCCGGATATTGGCAAAGGCTCTTGCCACCCTAGAACACAAAAAAGGAAAAAAACTAAGGGTAATGCTGCTCAATGCCAGAAGTCTAAATCTCAAAATGCACGCACTCGAGGCCCTTCTCAGTATGGAGAACATCGATGTCTGTGCTGTGACAGAAACCTGGTTCAAGGCTCCTGAGAGCACCCCAGCGCTATCAGGTTTTATCTCATATCATGCGTTCCGGCCCCAAAATCCGGACAATACCAAGAAAGGAGGGTATCCATATTCATCAAGGACACCCACACCTCAAGACTGGTAACGCACGATGCATCGGAGACCATCCAGGTGCAATTAACCATAGGCAAGACTGCTCTGCAAATTGTAGCATGTTACAGGCCACCCTCACAAACTCAGGAAACTCACATGGCCTTCCTGAAAACACTAGAGGGATAAATGTATCACCAAACACCATCATACTAGGTGACTTCAATTACCCTAATATAGACTGGGAACACTACTCAAGCCCAAACACCCTAGCCCAAAAGTTCCTGGAATTCATAAACTCAAATGCCATGGAACAACTAGTCACCATCCCCACAAGAGGAGATAACATACTTGATCTCATCATCACGAACATGGGAGCACAATGTTCAACACCGGAAGTATACCCCTCACTGGTGAGATCAGATCACAAACTAATCTCGCTGGAGGTCCTCATCCCGCCCACCTGAAATAAAAGACCACAGTAAAGAACTTCTCAAAAGCCGACTTCACACTTCTAAAGACTAGTGTGGTCTCCTTTCAGGCCCCGAGCGGCGGAAAACAATACTCAAGCCGCTGAATCACTTACAAGCCTTCTACCAGCACCTGCAGGACTGCATGGATAAGGCAATCCCAAGCAAAACAAAGACTCTTTGTACCAAAGGCAAGCGTCCAGTCTGGTGGACCCCAGCCATAAACAAACTCTACAACAAAGGAGGAAGCTACTACAAGATAGAGCAAAATCCTTAAAAGGTAAGACACCCTTGATCACTATAAGTAAAAACTAAGAGCTCTCATAAAATCATCCAAAGCAAATTTCGAGAAAAATAGCTAAAGACTCAAAAGACAATCATAAGGCCTTCTTTAGCTATGTTAGAAACCTAGGAGGAAACTCCCAGATATGCTCAGAACTAGTTCAAAATGATGTGAAGATTACTGATCCTACAGACATTGCCAACATACTGGCTGACAGGTTCAGTGCAAACTTCTCCCCTCCCCAAAGGAGAGATATCTATACCAAATGAGTGCAGCCCCCAAACATCTCCAGCCAAGTGAGAACTGCTCTCTCCAAAGCAAAAACACAGCATCCATGGGACCCGATGGTGTCCCGGCTGTGTGCTCCACGAACTCAATGAGGAATTAAACCCACAGCTAGGACAGCTGTTTAATCAAAGTCTTACCTCTGGATGCATGCCCAGGGGTGGCGCACTGCAACTGTGGTCCCACTTCACAAAGGCGGTGCCTCCACAGACCCTGGAAATTACCGGCCCATTAGCTTGACAAGCCTTATCTGCAAAGCCATGGAGAGGATCATAATGGACCTCATAAATAAAGACATAGGGAATTTGCAGACTTTGGATCCAACCCAGTTTGGCTTTGTCAAAGGCAGATCATGCCTTTTAAACTTGGTTGACTTTTGAAACAGTCACCAAAGCCATTGATGAGGAAAGGCAGTCCATACAGCCTACCTCGATCTGGCTAAGGCCTTGATACAATACCCCACTCGGGTATCATTGAAAAACTCATCAGCTTAAATGTTAACCCATACATCACAAGATGGGTTGCAAACTGGCTGAGTGACAGAACCCACAGGGTCAGAGTTGCTGGCGCCATGTCAGACTCAAAGCCTGTCACAAGTGGTGTCCCACAGGGCTCAGTCCTGGGCCCACTCTTGTTTGGCATCTACTTTTCGAAGTACAAGCAAACACAGGAGGGTTATGGCTGACAAAGTTTGCAGATGACTGCAAACTGAAGCCATAGTAGAAAACACATCTGACACAGATATCCTTCAGAAGGGTCTCACAGAAGCGGATAACTGGTGCCAGAGCCACGGCCTAAAGTTAAATGCCAAAAATGCATAGTCATACCCTTGGGAAAAACAAGGTTACCCTAGCTACCAAATAGGTGGCAATCCACTGAGCACAGAAGAAGTTATCAGGGACCTGGGGACCCAGGTTGATAGTAGTCTGTCATTCGACACCCATGTAGCTAAAGTAGTTAGGAAGTCCTTCTACATTGCCCACCTTATCATGAAGGGATTCTCATCTAGATCAAGGGAGGTCATAGTCTCCCTTTACTCATCACTCATCAGACCAATGATTGAGTACAATGCCCCATTCGGAATGTATCTGACCCGACACTTGCAGCAGCTGGAGGCCACAAAAGTTCCTCACCAAAAGGATAAAGGGTCTCAAAAATCTGTCCTATGCTGCCCGACTGAAAGAACTCCAGCTCTATTCAGTCGCTTACAGCTTGCTCAGAGGTGACCTTTGCCTAACATACAAGGCCATGTCAAACCCAGATTTGATGAATATGCTTCACCTCAAAAATCTAGATCCATCAGAGCCACAAGGGCGAGAGACTTAAACCTCGACACGGCTATTAATAGGGCGTGCTGGAGGGATAGATTCATCACCCAAAGACTCCCTATGCTGTGGAACAAAATCCCGGTACATGTGAGGCAGAGCACCTCGCTGGCCTTGTTCAAGAGAAATCTTGACCAATGGATGGGAGATCGCAGATATACCCCAGGAATTACCTCAGTGTCACTGCTCGACAGAGGCACAGCAAAATAATGGGTATAGTTCCCCATACTAAAGGGGTGGCGTAAGCCACAAAACAATGGGCTAGGCTTATAAATGCCCTCGGGCAGATAGCCTAGTATGAACCTATGAACCTATGAACCTATGAACCAATCTGTGGTTCAGAAATGTTACATGCAGCCTACATATCTGATCTGTAGTATAATCAGCCAATTTCATGCAACAACTTAACAATATATAAGGCCTCAATGTAGATTCCATCCCCTTTCTCATATGTTGGGGTGGAAATTTCTGGGGTAAAGATGCTACATCAGCACAAGAGAGAATGTTTGTAGTAGCTACTTTTTACATACAGATGTGAGTGCTACAATGAAGCTGCTGCTGCTGCTGCAGACAATAGGCATAGTCAGAGAGGCTGAAGACTGTGCAGGACAACAACACTTAAGAGTAACTGTGTGACCTGTGGCAGCCTTGATTAACAGCCACAGCCAGATTCAAGGAACGCATCCCACTGGAAATTAAGTTATGTGTTTAAGGTAAGTATGGTAGTCAAATGTATCATTAAAAGAGTAAAAGGCAACATGTTTGGTGTATACTAGAACAAGGTAGGGAGTGCATTAACCATTATGTGAACCAGTTGGACAACTGCCAACTCATGTGTTATGTCATGGTAGTCATCTGGAATGTGTGTGCTGGCAAACCTTGCTTCTAGCACAACCTCTATGTTACTTGTGGAGCTGTGGTTGTCTGTAATATCACTTGCAAATCACTGTTGGCTGCAGTCTGATATTACCTGGCCATATTTGAATTACATACTTCACAATCCTCTGGGAATGCATGCTAATGCATAACCTGACATTCTACGCACTTTCTAGTGTTGTAATAGGAATAGTTAAAATGCAGTCTTATCTGTAGGTCTTTCACTTCCATTATTTAGAATCAGACATTCCATCTGTACTGCTTTAGGTGGAGAAATAGGTGATGAGGCAATCATACATATCACAATTTATAATGGTGATGTACACATACATGTATTTTAAATGGTAGACAGAGCTGTACTTGAACCCAGGACAATGTGGACCAAAAATTAATGTTTTCAAATTTTTTAACAGATTGAGCTACACAGTCACTGTTATAGCACCTGTATTTTTACATGTTGTAGATATAATGCATAGTTACCTGCTATTACATACCTCACTTATATCTATTAATATGTGTATGGCTTTATATTGATGCATTTCTCTACCAGAGTCCCTGTTAAATTCCTATTTTCCATTAATCTTTTTGCAGAATTGCTGAATGATGAGGCACATTGGCTAGCATCAAGTAAAAACACTTAATGATGAAAAAAATGACAATTATTATGTTTTGCTTAAATAACCTGTGGTAATTAGCTGGCCATGTGGCTTGGTGGGTTGATGCACTGTTGTTCAAGTGAAATGGTATTGGGTTTGAAATAGGATGCAGGTTGGCATAGCATAGAGATGCTGCTCATACAAAAATTCTTTAAGGAAAAGAAAATTTGGGAGATAGGACAGTCATGAAATGGGTGCAAGTGAGCAAAACATAGTAAAAGGAAGGCAGATATGTGCAGGAAGGGTGCACTTGAAAAGATTTTTAAATGAATTTGAACTGTCTCCCCCTGGGGGAGGGGTGATGACAGCATAAGTTCATTGTCAAGCCAATTAGACCAAATTAAGTGTGCCAGTGGACACATGTGAAATGAAGAGCTATGTATGAAACAATATTTTTTCTGCTGGACAGGTGTCCTTATTTTTTTTAGGGTGAGAGTGGAATGTTGGGGAAGGGACATAGGTATGTAGAGGGAAGGAAAGCTGTGAAGGTGAAGAGGCTTTTGCACACAGGCAAGACATACAAGACAGCAGACAGGGTTGGTGAGGGACACAAGAGGAGGCTGAACATCTTGGTTGGGGAGGGTGTTGGGGAATCTAGGTCCCATGGATGTCAGACACAGTAGCAGTGTGACTCAAGTCCTCACCCATGGGACTGTCAGCACTGCACCTCCACTGCTTCTGTAGAGGAAGTGGTCGATGCTGGTGCCTGAGGAAAAACTTCCCTAACAGGATGGCATGCATGCTCTCCATCCAGCATAGGCATGCACCAGCAGTCTGCTGCACCAACCTATGCACCATGCCTGGCATTTAATCATGGGTGACAAATGCATCCCCTCCACCTCCATTCCCAGAGGGGGGCACACACCCAAGCAGTGGAATGGAACTACCTTATGGAGCAGGTAGTGCAGGGGCAGCAGTCTGGGTTCCACCAGGCTGCAGCCCAGATGTACTGGGCCCTGATGCCTCGGCTGGGGGGAGCCAAGGTAGGTGGATCACCAGGACCCAGCCTACCTTGTCGCTCTGTGGTAAATAAAATATAAACATAAAGGAAAAATAAACATAACCCAGACAAATGTAATTAATAAAATAAGAGAAAGCAAAATGAGTAATGCAAGGAAATTGAAAAAAATATAATGAGGAACACAACAATAAAACATGTAAATGAAAGTTTTTTTTAACAGCAAAGCGATACTAAATTATACACAAGCCAACATAAGAGGTAATAACAAATAATATGATAATATCAAATTATAATAATAAATATATTGATTAAATAAATAAAAGAAGAGAAGGTGTGAAGTGAGAGAAAAAAAGAATAACATTAGTAACTTTACAGATAATATAACTAAACAGACTACAACTGCATAATTCTACATATGTTAGATTTCACTTGTGAGACCACTGACTGCTATGCAGTTTATTGTTTGAAATGCTTCCCTGTTCATTACACACATACTATACTACAGATCATAATGCATCCAGCAATCATTCAATGTTGCTTATATTGTGTATATGATGTTCCACATACATATTGCTCAACCTGTTAGCATGGGGCATTTTGGGCCAAGCCATACATAATGGTGTTACAAAGACACAACAACAGGGAACATCCTTACATAGTGTGCTCATGCAATAGTAGCAAGGTGTTTGGATAACAGATTTGCCATTAAATTGCATTTTGAGAGATGTCTAATATCTGCAGTTCAGAGGACTGACATTTTTTTCTGACATTGATCCTCAGCAAAGTGACAGAGACTGGCCAGTAAAACAAGATCATATACCAAACAGACCAGACATATGGAGCAATAATCAGTATATTCTGCAAAAATTGTGACAGTTGAGAGGTATGTTAGTGTTCACTTATTACATTTGACAGCTGGACAGTCATGACACAGGTCTATGGGTGTGCACTTCACATGCAAGCATGGTTATGTTTTATTTATGACATGCCAATACAGTATTGAATACTGCACAGTTTCTCACTTGGTTGGTATGGGATTAGAACTCACCTGCATTGACTACAGTAATACTAAACATTTTATGTGAAACAGATTATAAGATAACCATTTCCTTTTATACTTTATTGAGTCATGTTGTTTCAAATCTTGCATTTACACACATTGATAGATGTGTACAAATTATTTTAACTTACACATTTACCCTATTCATTTATTGAGTGCAACTTACAGCATATTTCAGACAAAATGAGTAGAACATAACATTGACATTTAATCTGGGATTGCACATTTATTTATGACAAGCTAAAACAGTATTGCATACTCTACAATTTCTCAATTGGCTGGTGTGGGATTAGAATCCACAAACAGTGACTAGACTAACACTGAACATTTTATTTGAAAAAATAAATTATCACAGCACCATCTCCTTTTACACTTTAATGATTCATGTTGTTTCAAATCTTGCATTTACACACATGGATAGCTGTCTAGGACTAATGCTACCTTACACATTTAGCCTATTCATTTATTGAGTGCAGTCTACAGTATATTTCAGACAATGAGCAGACCACAACATTGACTCTTAATCTGGGTAAGCCACAACATTAACTAATGAATGGAAGCTATGCTACACATTACTGCATGTTTACTTGCTTTAACTTGCTTTACCAGTTCAGATATGCACTGACACATTAATAAAAGTCTGTGATGTCCCACATATTTCATACATGACTATTAAAACTGCAATATCTGTATTTACTTTATTTTATTATTAAGTTATTCATTAAGTTATTACTTTATTGATTTTCTTATATACTATGTGGTTGCCTCATCCTGGACAAATACCTTGCATGGGACTGGACACTGCAAGCCCTCTCTTCTGCAACAGTGGTAAGAGAAGGAAACCATTATGCATACCAGTTTTGCACAGATTCATCTTGTATATGTATAAATAACTAGAAAACATACTTACATATCTGTGGGTGCACCCATCCTGTGCTTCTTGGACCCAGGTATCCAAGGTTCCCTACTTCCTTTGATACAGGTCATCATAATGGTGATGAAACGGCTCACCAGTGTAGGTGATACCAGTTGCACTAATCAGGTCCCAGGCCAAACTATCCCAGGCCTCAAACTTACATTCTGAGCTCTGATAGTCACTCTGAAGCAGTCAGGGTCCATAGCATCCTACCAGGAGTCCAATGAAAACCCTGGACTCCTGCATACCCACTGCTGTTCTCTAAAGAGCACACCTTCCCCTATGACAGCAGCCCTAACCCCAGTCAAGGTCAGGCTCCAAGGAATAATGTGAAATTCCCACCTATTGTCCTTTAAATAGTCTGCATTCCACCATTGCACATCATACTATAACTTTCAAATATGAGCTGCCTCGCTTATCATCACTCAGACTCGCGCAACCCATGTTTAAGCAAAGCTTAGCAATGTGCACCTTTTTAATGTAACAATTGCAGAATTTAAAATCAACCAATGTTTCAGTCACCTGACCAAGTTTCACAGCAGTATATGTAAAAGGCATTCTTGTCCAGGACCCTAACCCAGGACATACTACACTGTAGGCCATGACTCAACCTATCTAGCCAATGAGATGATGAAAGAAACTCATAATATCTTCAGATATACTGCAAAGGTGCCTATAAGTGTAGCTTAGCATCACTGCATGGGAATGCATGTTGCTGCATCTATTTTTAACTGTCTAGCATGTGTCTAATACATAAATACAGAGTGCTATGCATAGCTAAATAACAAGGTGCATAGCACAAATAAGGGCATAAAAAAAAGAAACAAAAAGAAATTGAACACATCCAGTTTCTATTTTTAGATGTTTGGTACATGTCTGATCTATGGTTGCACAGAGCTAAGCATAGCTAAATAACCTGGCACATCAAGCAAGCAAGCACACAGAAATAAGCAAGCAATAATGCCCAACAGGGTGTGTGTTGATGTGTAACTGATGCCCACCTAGGGGTGTTATGAGGCCCAACATCACAGGCATACACTTTCTCACAGTAACACATATGCACACTTTTTTTTGTTTAACTTTTATTTTATTTTACACTCGCTAACAGCAAAAGCACTGCTTAGTGAGCATAACTAATGGCAGCCATTCCATTTTCTCAGTCCGAGCTCTATGGTGGCTTGATATGCTGCCATGAAGCGGTGGACTTGTTTTTCAGCAGGCATTACTTGTACATTAGTACCCTGCTGGAGAATGCTCATTCTCCAGTCAGGGTACTGATGTACAGTAAGCCCATTCTCTAAGAAAATTAAAATTGAACACATCCAGTTTATATTTTTAGATGTCGGGCACATGGATATATGGCTGTGCAGAGCTAAATAATGTGGCACACTGAGCAAACAAGCACATAAATGTAAAAAAATAAAATAAATCCAACTTAGTGAAATAAAATGTCTTGTAGACCTTTCAGTCAAGGTTAATGGGCCAAAAGGTATGTGAGTGTGCTGTTGGTCTTACACGGGCTCAATATCCATGTTGTTCTGATGGCTCTTAGGCGTGCACCACAATTAATATTCATGGCATGCTGCTGAGGGAGAACTGTGGCCATGTACATGGGTACATTCTGTGTATGCACTACAGGGAGCCTACATGGACTTTATGGAGCAGCATAAAAATGTCTGGAATCTTAAAGCAACACCAAACAAAGTGTGGAATTAGTTGTAGGCGGCATCACCTATAGTCAGTCAGAAGATATAGAAAATCTGCTGGCTGATAAATTCAGCTCAAATTTCACTTTCTCTTCACCTCCGGTTACCCCCCCCTCCCCCAAGAAATAGTATCAACCCTTCATCTACTATTTATTACCAAAGAGCAGGCTGTCACAGCACTTTATAAAGCTAAAAACATGGCTTTGATGGGTCCCAATAATATCACAGGATGACACCTAAATAGCTTAAAACAGGACCTGTCATGACCACTAGGGTCTCTTTTTAACCACAGCTTCCAGACTGGCTTTCTCCCTGTAGAATGAAGGACAACAGCAGTCATGCCTTTGCATAACAAAGGACCATTAACACACCCAGGAAATTACATACCCGTAAGTATGAATAGCCTTATATGTAAGACCATGGAAAGAATAATCATGAACCTGATAAATACCGACATTGGAATCCACCAAACACTAAACTCAACCCAGTTCAGCTTTGCTAAGAGGAGGTCATGCCTGCTCATTCTGCTGGAATTCTTTGAGAAAGTCACTAGGGCCATGAATGAGGTTAAAACAGTGCATACTGCCTACCTTAGCATGGCTAATGCATTTGACACAATTCATCACTTGGGCATTATAAACTCACAAAACTAGGTATAAATCCCTGTGTCACCAGATGAATAGCCAAATGGCTCATGGACCAGACACATTGTTAGAGTGGATGAATCCAGATCCAGCAAGAGGAAATTTACTAGTGGTGTACCACAGGGCTCATTGTTGGGCCTGTTCTGTTTGTAATATACTTCTCTGAAGTCAAGGTTAAAGTATAAGGCCTTTGGCTGACTAAGTTTGCTGACGACTGTAAGTTGGGCTGAATTATTGAATCTCCCGGTGATGGTAGATATCCTTCAGAATGGTCTGACTCCGACAAATAATCGGTGCCAGAGCCATGGCCTAAAATTAAATGCATAAAAGTACATAATCATACCCTTTGGGAAGTCGAATACCCAGGAAAATTGCAACATTAACAGCACACCCATAGGAGTGGATGCAGAGATGAGTCATCTAGGTACACAGATAGAGAGTAGCCTGAACTTTGACCACCATGTATCCACAGTGGCAAGGAAATCCTTCTATGTGGCACAGCTTATAAACAAAGCAAAGCATCCAGATCTAAGGAAGTTATAGCTCCACTGCACTCTGCCCTCTCCAGACCAATAATCAAATACAATGCACATTTTGGCATGTATTTGACCAGGCACTTGCAACAGCTGGAGCTGGCTCAGAGGTTCCTTACAAAAAAAAAAAAAAAATACAATCTGTATACAACATGTCCTATGCAGATAGACTAAAAGACCTATCCCTTTCATATGTCTACTACCAAATATTAAGAGGTGGTCTATGCCCAACCTACAAGGCATTCACAGATACAGCTCTGATGGAAATGTTGCACATTCGTAAGACAAACTGTATTGTCACATGATCTAGGGATCTAAACCTGGACATGAACAAAACATGCTGGAGGAACAGATGTGTCTCAGAGATTACACCTTCGCTGGAACAGGCTTCCTATTCATGTAAATCGCAGCCCTTACCTGACCCTCTTCAAATGCAGTTTGGATCAATGGATATGGAATTGTAAATTCATCCTGGGTGGTGCCCATGTCACTTATGGACAGGGGCTGTCTGTAAAATACTCAAAAAGATAGGCACAAATCTAGCCATCCTCCAGGCCTTAGGGATTGAAAATTGGGTAGCATTTGGGTAATAATGGTTAGGCTCGTAAGGGCTCTTAAGCCATTAGTCTAGAAATTTCCTATAAATGTATAACTTATAAGAAAACTTTATGAGATGCATAGTCCATATTATTTTATTCACCCAGTGACTCCGTCCATAATTATTTGAGTCCATTACTTCATTGAAATATGTGTAGGATATAGATAACTCCTTCACTTAAAGAAACATGACAAGCTGAAACCAACCAGGCAATTAGCAAAATTACATTTTTAAGTTATATTCTTGGCTTGCAATAGAACTTTTATAGTCACCAGGCAAAACATGAGTCAATGAATGAAGAATACGAATGGTCACACTCAATTGCACTGGCTGGATAGGACATGTACTGTCATTAGAATAGGTTGAACTTTAACTTTTCACCCTTGTCTCAGATTTTTGGTTGAGAAAAATCTTTCAGTTTTACTGGAAAGGATTTGCCATATATCAGTCTGATTATTCAAGGCTCAGACTAGATTGGCTGACTTCCTGAAACACTGCATTCTGATTGATACTTACCATGAAATAGTTGTATATATCTTCTATTACAATGAGCTATTGTACCACTTTTAGTTTAGGAAAGTGGTTCAGAAGTTTTCTGCACTATTATGCCTGTCGTGTCTCACCTTTTCTTTCTCTCTAACTTCATCTGGACAGCTTGACCTGGTTGCAGGATAGATGATGCCTATGCATAATGTTGTTAGTCATAAAACATTTTGTAAAACCTTCAGCTCTTTGGTCATCATTTTTAATTGTATTATATAGTATAACTCTTGGCTCAAGTTTCACTCACTCATTGGCATGTCAGTCCATATTTGTCTTCCACACATTAGCTGTGAAGAACTTACTGCAGATGCTCTTTGCAGAATAGCCTTGTATACCATAACACCTTTATGAGGATTTGTTAGTCTGTCTGTCAGAGCATTCTTTTGTTTAAACTGATCTCTCAGCTTCACTATTTGATTATAGACTGTGAGGACTTCAGGTAATGTGAGTGAAACAGTAGTCAGACACAGACTGTTGGAGTTGAGCATGCATAAACTGCTTAGCACTGCCTGTAACTAGTTCAATGGGTAGTCCATACTTTGAGGACATAATCTTGAATCAGATTATTGTGTGTTGGCTAGTTATAGGTGGTACATGAATTATTTATATGTCTCAAGTGTAATAGTCAACAGCAATAAGGTAGATTTGCCGTTAAACTCACACAAGTCTGCAGCCATACTTTGTTGTGGACATTGTTTTTGTGGCATCAGCTCGTGTTTCTGTGATTGCTTACATATAATACAGATTTGACTATTTTATTTTATCATATTTATTTTTTATTTAAAAATGTGTTAATAGGGTAAAGCACTGATCAAAAGAGCCTAATTTCAGTTACATACTATGACACTTAGCTGTCACTTTGTTGGCTGATGTTTGGCCAACCCAGTAACATTTTAGGATTTTCTTGGCATTTGCTGAAAGCCTAGTGTCTTACACATATTTGATATAGCACTTCTACTCATCAAGCAAGCTGTACTATGGATCTGTCTTGATACAGCAGTAAGCAATCATGGTTGACAGCTGAACCGTGACCGTGTAATATTTACGCATAAGCCATTTTGCTTATCTCCAAAGATTTGTCCACCTATTTTGCACATGCTAAATAACAGCTTGTCTCACTTGATCATTTGTGGTAAGTTGGTTAACCTTTTCTAACCTTTTATTGGTTAAGTCTTATCTTCACTATATTTTTATATAAGTTGCAGCATTTTTTCAGTATTTGATAGTGTTTGGTCTTGAATAATATTTCTTGGATAACACATCTGCAACAAGTTATTTTCCAGAAACATGTATGGCTCTGGCTTTGAACCTCCTCAGTCTCATTAGCAGTCTCTAGTGCCTTGTTGGCAATTTGTCTAAACTGTATGACATGGTCAGTAGAACAAATGGCATGTGATCATTCTGGATCTGGAAACTCACAGGCCCTAATATTTACCTGAAGAACTTTTCACATACCTGCACACTTGCAAGGTACTCATTTGTTTGATCTGCTAATATCTCTATTCAGCATCTGTTAACACACTGGACTAATGGGCAACAGAATGCAATGCCTGTTCATCTGACTGGAGTAAAGCTGCACCTAGGCCATAGTTAGCATCTGCAATCACTATTGCATGTTTACTAACATCATAGCTCACTGACACCAGAACTGTTTCTTGCTGAATGTTGGACTAGAGCACATCCCCAAGACCTTGGCACATTTTTCATTAACAAGTCTGTTAAAGGGCAAATAACTGTAGAATGGTGATAAATCAATCACTTTCAAAGTTACCATCGCCCCTGCCCCTCCCCCCACCAGGGTCAAACAAAAAAACTTTTCCAAAGCTGACTACAACCTCCTGAGAGCAGGTATAAGCAGCTTCACAGCCACTATCCCTTCAGTTGAATCAAGCACTAATGTCCAAGCCTACACCAAAAAACTATATAAGCACATATATAGCTGCATGGACTCAGCAATACCTGACAGGACCAAAGCATCTTCCTCAAGGAAGAGTAACACTGTCTGGTGGGCAGCAGCAATAAACAGACTATAATAAATTGAAAACAATTGCTGTCCAGGACCAAGAAGGAACAGATACCAAGTTGGAAGCAATCTCTCCTTTACTTGAACAAGCAAATAAGTTTACTGGTGAAATCCTCTAAGGCTAACTTTGAGTCCAAATTGGCCACATCCACTAAGGACAATCACAAAGCCTTCTTTGCATAAGTCTGCAATCTCAAAGTTATCTCCCAAATCTGCTCTGAATTTGTGGTAAAAAAAATACCACATGCACAAACGCCATAGATATAGCCAACCTGCTGGCACACAAGTTCAGTAAAATCTTCACACACCCCCGTCCTCCTCATCAGTAAACCAGGACATCCCCAGTACCTACCCCCCTCCTCTCATCACCAGAAAGCAGATTATTAATGCCATCTCAAAGGCAAAAAATACAGCCTCTATGGGACCTGACAACATCCCTGGCTGTGTCCTACATGAATTCAGGCAAGAGAGCTCTCAGCACCACTAGGCACCCTATTCAACCAAAGCCTGTGTACTGGCTTCATCCCAGAAGAATGGGAGGGCAGCCACTGTCATCCCTCTGCACAAAGCTGTAGCATCCACCAACCCAGGCAATAATAAGCCCATCAGCCTAACTAGCCTGATCTGCAAGGCCATGGAATACATTATCATGGGCCTTATAAACAAAGATTGGCAACCTCTAAATGCATGATCCCACACAGTTTGGTTTTGTGAAAAGGAGATCATGCCTGTTAAACCTGGTCGCCTTCTTCAAAACAGTCACCAGAGCCATGGATGAGGGCAAGACAGTGCACACCACCTACCTTGACCTAGCCAAAGCCTTCAACACTATTCCCCACTTGGGCATAATAGATAAACTCTCCCAACTATACATCAACCCATATGTTACCAGATGGGTGGCTAACTGGCTCACTGATAGAACCCACTCAGTCAAAATAGGGGAAGCCACCTCTAGTAGTAGACCTGTAACAAGTGGCGTAACCCAAGGATCAGTCTTGGGGCCTCTATTGCTTGGGATATACTTTTCTGAGGTGCAAGCCAAAAACCAGTGGTCTGTGGCTGACCAGGTTTGCAGATGACTGCAAGCTGAGCACTGTCATAAATTGCCCTAGTGATGTGAAAATCCACCAAGAGGACCTTAACCAAACTAATTACTAGTGCCAGAAGCATGGCCTCAAACTGAAGGCCAAAAAATGCATCATTATCCCCTTTGGGGAAAATGGTGTCCCCACTAATTATCACATTAATTACAATGTACTAAGCATACAATCAGTTGTGAGGACCCTGGGCACCCTAGCAACTTGACTTTTGACCACCATGTTGCCTTCATTGTATGGAAGGCTTTCTACATGACCCACCTCATCAGTAAGGATATTTCATCCAGGAACAAGGAGGTCATAGCATCCCTGTACTCCTCCCTTATCAGACCCATTATCGAGTACAATGTCCCATTCAGCATGTGCCTTGCCAAGCATATGCAACTGTTGGAGAGACCACAGAGGTTCCTGACCAGGAAAATCCAGGGTCTCAAACACCTATTCTATACACTCTACTCAGTCTCGTACAGACTGCTTAAATGTGGCCTGTGTCTGGCATGCAAGGCCATCTCAGACTCAGCCTTTATGGTGTTGCTGCATATCTGTAAGTCAAACTCCACTTTTGCAACCCACGCACAAGGTCTCAACCTGGTCTGTGGCATTAATAGAACTTGGTGGGATAGATTTGTGTCTCAATGACTCCACCATCTGTGGAATAGGCTTCCTGTCCATGTCAAGCAGAGTACCTCACTAGCCCTATTTAAGAGGAACCTGGATAACTGGATGGGAAACAGAAAATATATCCCTGGGATCCCACCTGTGTCTCTGCTGGATAGGGAAAACAGGTGCTAACTTTGTGAGAACATGGGTGAAATTCTTGGCTAGGCTTACAAGGACCTCTAGGCTAATAGCCTAGTATTGCATCCTATGAACCTATAAAAACTTGCTTGTATAATTAATCATGCCTAGGGGGTTCTCACTTCTGTTACACAGGATGGATCTTACAGTTCAGCTATTTCTTAGACATTGATTGCATTTAGTTTGATACCACTATCATGTGTATGATGCCTAAAGTACTGACACTCTGTATTGAAAAAGCAGAATTTATCTTGGTTAAGCTTAAGACCTGGATTTTTGATAGCCTGGAGCACTTCTTCTAACCTCAAATCATGTGTCACCTTGTCAGGAACAAATACTTGAATGTCATTCATAGCAAAAACACTAACCAGACTCTTCAGTAAATTAGTCATCTTACATTGAAAAATTTCTGGTGCTGAGGTTATACCAAAAGGTAGTTTTTTAAAACAAGTTCTTCCCATGGGTTAATAAAAGCTGAGAACTTTTGACTTTCTTTGGCTAAAGGTACTAGCTAGAAATCACTGAATGCATCTAATATAGAAAATGTTTTTGCATTAACAATCTTGGTGCTATATTGTTTATTGTAGATAATATAAACCTTTCTCTTACAATTGCATTATTGAGCTTCGTAAAAATCAACACATATTGCCCCTCAGTCATTCAATTACTGGGGCCATTATTGCAAATAAATCAGTCAGTCTAATTAAACTTTGAATAACATTAAGAATTTTCGTTCTTTTAAGTACTATCTGTTCTTTGGACACTATAGGAAATGCCGTCCATTTGAGTGTGGTCAAAGCATATGGTACATCATTTGGTTTCAAATTATCTTTCCTGGCTCAGTATCAAGCAGACCAGCTTCACATATCCATCTACACTGATTTCATTTTTCTAGCAATTTAGCTTATATCACATGATGCAGTTCTACTAAAAAAATTATTTATATATGGACAATCCAGCACATAAATCTAAATGTCAAACATGTGCCACTTCCATTCAAACATGGGTAAAATATATCATTGTACTTGAGTTTGCCTGCAGGGCTATGCATTTCAGTTTCTACTTCATGCTGCTGTGGATGTTTTGAGAATATTCTATATGTAGCATATGATATCATAGTAACACTCACCTCTGTAAAGTCCCGCACGAGTTCCATGAATCAGAATTTTAACTTGCTTGTCTGCTTCTACATCTCCTACAATAGAAACTAAACACAATAAAATGATTTTTGTACATTATTTTAGTTTCATTGACATTGTCCAAAGGACCATCTTTCATCTGCTTTGTTTTACAAATTATAGCATCTCTTATACCTTCTGCCATGTGCAGCATGCTTTTCTGACTAATTATGATAATGGACACACCTCATGGATTTTGCAGTCATATGCACACTGCTTGTGAAGCATTCATTTTACTCTGACTGGAATTGAGACTCAAAATTTACTTTGCATTTTGCTTCATACACACATATTTATCATGTTCAAATTTAATTTTTAACCAATTTAATCTTCATGCAATCTGTACTACTTTTTATGAAGTTAAATTAACTACAGGCTGCAACTTTTGTGACACTTCCATATCAGCTAGTCCAGTCACAACTTTGTCACTTATTTATTCATCATGTATACCTGTAAATTTACAGTTTTCTGCAGTTTTGTATACCCACCTTAAAAGTTCATTTACACCTTCAATTCTTGGTTGGACACAACTGTAAAAACATGTTATCTCAGATATATGTGTTTTTCACAAAACGTTCATTGGATTTGCTTATCACTAACTCATATGTAACTCACTAGCCCTCGATGAATCCAGAGAAGCTGTATATGGCCTCAACCTTTTTTACCCATGGCAAACAAAAGCATGTTTTTCTGATGTTTTTCTTACTTTTCTAATTTCACTTTTATATGATCTTTTCACAGCTCTCTATCTCCTGGCAGGATAGACAAATGGTTTTCTGATGTTGAATGGCTCTGTTGGGTTAAACTTCATCATGACATAAGATATTCTCTACCTTTTGGTTAAAGAGCAGTATTCATAGTTCTGGGTTTCAACAGTTATCAGCAATGAGTGCCACTACAGCTATATGCAAATACCAGAAGCAGAAATTATTTATGCTGACTAAGTAAATGAGCAGGTGTTTGATAAATATGCCTACTTATTACTTAAAGTACCTGACGCAAATTGTAATGTGTATGCAAAGAACTCATTGAATGCCTAAGTCTTCATATAACTTTTTATATTCTTGGATATTGTGGATGAATGCAGCTGTGCACAGTCATACATGAACAACTTAAGGCAAGTGGTGGACAGTGGAGCTTTTATTATCAATATTTTTTTAAAAAGTAAGTAGGTTTAAAATGTTGTATATAGGGGTATAATTAATTGGACGCCCTGATTATTTTCTTAAAGAAATGGAAATAGGGAGATAGGAAAGACTGCCAAAAGGAAGACATAATAAATAAATGAACACAGAATGAATACATCAAGAGAGTTGTACTGGAGTAGGTGGCAGAGTAGGGACACTATTTTTAAGGAGATATACCTCCTACTTTTTAAAACATTTTTAAATTAATGACTCTGATGTTGAGGGGACAGAGGCCTAGTTTGATGCTGTAGCACAATGGTCAGCATCAACTTGGTCAGCGTATCTTTTACCAGCTGAACACATGCCTTCATTGGCTGAAGACATCTTTCCACAACCTGCACCAGCATGTCCTCAACCAAGTCCAGAAGCTCCTGTTCAGTAAAACTTGCCAGGCTGCCAAATTCCATGGCACCTACAAGACCAGTGCCACCTCCCAGACCTTTTGAGGACATCCCTCGATGAGCAGAGGGCAACTGCTCCCTAACCTAGGAAGCACACAGCTTTACTGCCCTTGAAGAATTTGGATCTGTAAAAAATGAACAGAAAGAAAATAAGTGACAAAGGAATGCATAATCAAAATTAGAAAATGAGGGGGGTGGACAACAAATACACACAATAAATCCACATGTAATGTTACACTCCATTCACATTATTATAAGCAAAGAATTTTGTTTGTACTAAAACTTTACTGAACTATCATGCATGGGAAATGCTTCTTCATACACTATAACAAATGATAATGAGAGTATTGTTGTCAAGGCTTTGTGATGTTTGCTTTTGTAGTCTACTAATAGTAACATAAGAAATGGTAATACACTTCATACGTCTGCCTGATATGAATTTGGTTGCAATGCTGTACTGAAAGAACTTTAGTATTTCTATTTCCATTTTTTACAAGTACTCCTGCACTTATATATAATGAAATCAGTTAAAGACAGAATGCAGCATTTATTACTTGACAGTCCTTTTTCATTTGGTTGCAGTACTGTACTAAAAGCCCTTTATTCCTTCTATTACCATTTGTTATAAATACACTTACAGTTTTTATAAAAAATGAAATTGGTTAAATCCAGAATACTGAAATTTTTATGTTATTTATACATACCAGTGGCTTCAGCCAATTGTTCTACCCACCAACTTTGTTGGCAGGATTATAACTGATTCCCTCTTTGGCTAGCTAGAGAAGAAATAAGACCATTGCTTTTATTTGTATTTCACCTTCTTTCCTTTAAGGTTTATGATACTACTAATAATACTATGGAAATCATGTCAGTTACTGTTGCAGATGCTTGGTATATGCTTGCTTAAATAATTATTCATACCTGAATGTTCATACAGTTTCAGTATTTCCTTTAACGCACGCTATAAATAGCAGTGCTGCATTTTCCTTCAGACTGTCACATTTTCATATATGTGCACAGCTTACCTGTTTGGATTTCAATCTAGGTTCTACTTTAAATTGTTAAGGTTTGCATACCTAAATTGCAGTTTCAAGTAACAGTCTGTGAAATTCTTTCAGGCAGAAATAGAAAGAAGATGTAGCAATTGAAGGAAGTTTTCATATAATTTCAATTCAACCTTATTTTAACAAAACATAATATTGTTATGGTTGGAAGAAGTACATATATTTCAGGACAATAATGTGTGCTATGATAATTTTAGCTTAGCAACCATAAGCTTATAAGCATATTGTTTAAAAATGTATATGCAAGTAATACAACTGGTCATTTTTCACTTAACTGTTTGCTCATCATTCACTAGACACACTGCTACTTTCACCTTCCCCTCAGCCTCCACAAAGATTAGGGTGTGCTGCCTGACTGGCTTCATCCATCTTGTATTTACAGTTATATATATTGTGGAAGAAATGACTGTCTTAGACAATTACTATACTAATAAATCTTTTCTGGCCAAACTGTCTACGATGTACTTCAACAGTACATTTTGTAAATATGTGGTAATGCATTTTTTTTTGTTTGAGTACAAACACATATCTATATGTATGAATAAAATAGTTGAAAGTGTACTTATACAGATGTCTATCTATAATTTGCAGACTGATATATATATATATATATATAATTTATATATAATTTACATATACTCCTTTACTCATACATTTACATTTGAATTTATGCAAAGAATTATGCTATCACATAAACATTCCATATATTTGTATACAGATGCAGTTCTGCATACAGTGATATTAATCCTTACTTTTGCATTATTATCATAACATTATAGCAAATATTTTCAATTATGCAACTTTCTTACAGTTTAGTTTTTAAACATATTTTTAATATGACTAAAAATGAAAAAAAAAATGCTTACTATAGAACTCTGTCCTTCTCATCACTACCTGGTCAACCCACTCAGCCTGCTGGCCAAACATACACTCTTGTAGGTCATCATACCTGTGCATGCAGTGGGTGCCAGAGCAGGTGATCACTGTCAAGGATGAAATGTGCTCACCCAAGTCCAGACAGATGTCGATGTTTTTCCAGTCAAACCCTCTAACACATGTCTGCATCTTTTCCAGGTATGAATTGCTTGGAAGATAGAGGACTATTATTGTCTCTTTATCTAATGAGTTCAAATTGTAACCTTGTGCCTTCACAGGTGCTACTCTTAATCAAAGCGCCATTGCCATAATGGAGAAACTCTGAGCATGGCTGTCATTAACAGGTATAGAACCACTCCTTCTGGGGTATGACATCACTTTAACCAATCCAGTTTACAAGCAAGGGCCTTAGACCTGGTACTGTTATTATAAGCAAGTTTGCTTTTACCAAAAAATTATTGTCAGCTGTATTTTTAAAAGGAATACATTCACATTTCATTTATATGGTGGATAAAGGTTATTAATGACATCATCAAGTTTTTTCTTTTTAACTTCCTTAGAATATTGCTACTGTTAATTTGCATTGTTTTGCTACCATGTTTTGGTGCATATGAAGAGTGACACACATAATAGAACATACTAACTAATGCATACATACACACACATTCTCACTCACATACCTACAGTACATACACATACAGCTGCACACACACACACACACACACACACACACACACACACACACACACACACACACACACACACACACACACACACACAAAGACATGTATATACACACACACACACACACGCACACACACATATACACACACACACACACACACACACACATATATACACGCGTGCACACACACACACACACACACACACACACACACACACACACACACACACACACACACACACACACAAACACACACACACACATACACACACACACAAAACTACATGTCTGCAAACATAGGTATGTATGGTGACATTCTTTTATGAGAAGTTCATCCTAAGAATGTTTCATATAACTGCACATTTACATCTGAATACACTTGAGAGTATTCTGCCATCTGGCATCAGCCACTTTAGAATTAATGTCCAAATATATGTTTTCATAGTGTGGCTGGTCCAAAGCAGATTGAGTTGCAGTTAATACTAGGCTTTTTAGTGTCTTATTCCAGGAATATGCTACCTGCCCTCTGGGGTATATGGTCAGTATACCACTGGAGACATGCATTCATAGAAGTTGCATGCTAAGCTGGGCATACATCAGCTCAATTTTGTTTCTGGTCTGGAGGTATGCCATGTTTTTTTTCCACCTGGATTGCTGGACTCATTAAGCTAGAAGTAGTGAGGGGGTATGAAGCACCCTCTAGCAGTTGCCAATGTGATATGCTGCCATTCAAGAAACATACTTTAGTTTGCACCAAAGCAAGAAAGAACAATCACTTAACATTTTAGATGTGCATGCAGCCAAGCACATTACATGAAGATCAAGTTGTGTATATGTGTTTATACCCAGAATAACTAACAAACTGAATTCTGTAGTCGACGATCATGCTTTATTTTTCCGATAAATTTTCTGTGTTATTTTTATTGGTACTGAAATTTGATCCTGTACCATTGAATATTACCTGAAGTCTTACATAGCCATTTGCCTGCTCTGTTTTCTGCTTTTTATTTACAGAAAAATTGACATTGTTCTCTCAAGTATTTTGGTATCAAAATATTTTGTCTTGTAATTTATTGAATTCATTTTATTCTTTAGAGAATTACTGTAATTTGTTTCTGAGTATGAGGTTAGATTTTCTCCCAAAATCATGATTTTCTACCACACTGAACTATTTTCTTTTACCAGAGCATACTGCTGTCAATAAGATCACATCGTATTAAAACAGAAATAAAAAAAATTAATAGAATTTTAAAATTCAGTTTTCTGTGTGTGTGAAATTGCAAAACCTTGCTTTTATGTGTCAGTAATCTTATTAACCATACACATATAATGATGCATAATGTGAGACAGAAACATTCTTAAAAAGCCAAAGAGGCAAGAAAGGAAAATATAACATATCCAGAGCAATTAATACATTATTTTGCATGTGTTCAAACTCATCTGCATCTCAATTAACTCCTAATTAATTATCCTATGTTTACATTATTGCAGTATATGGGAGTGGTCAAAAAAAAGAAAACTCTTGCAATGGTCTAATATTGGTGGTGGCTTGTTTAATAAGGGGGTGACAGATGAGGAATTTAGGGGTATAGCTAGAAAAATCTTCAAGTGAATACATTTTCAGTACTAGTTTTAGTATGTCCAAATTGTTTGTGTGAAAAATCTGTACAGAATTAAGGTAAATGCAAATACACAAGTTTATTTCATTTGGGATGTAGCAAATATAGTAAGAATGAAACAGTTTTCATACTCAAACACACACACACACACACACACACACACACACACACACACACACACACACACACACACACACACACACACACAAGTGCGAGTGCGTGCGCGCTTACATATATATTAGGCAGGGCTGTTACTTCCAGTGAAAATAGCAACTTGTCATAAAACAGGTGGAACTTTCTGTGTCTGAGAATTTCAAGGCACCAACTTCAAATGTTGACCGTGCAGGAAATGAGAGTCAAGGAATCTATAATAAATGCATAGTGAAAGAACCATGCAGATGGATTTGCTGATAAACAAATAATGGATTTGCTGATACTCAGATATTTAACAAAGCTGATTCCTACCAGAGAACTTATCTGGGTTATTAACAAAAAGAAGTCGGCCTTGTTATATGGATTAATAAATCTCTCCTTTAAGTGCTGATAAACATTGAGGATGGAAGGAGTAATTGAATAAACATTTGCATGGATATTAAAAAACAGAAAAAGTAAGAACATACTTCACAGGGGCATAATGAGTTATTGTTTGCATTACTGAATTAATTTACAAGTTGCCAAGAGTTGACTTTAATAAATTGTAGGTAGGCAATACAGATAGGCAGTACCACAGCGTAGTTCAGATTTTTTTTTCTTAAGATTTTTTTGTTAAACAATTTTTGTTTGAAATTATTGGACAAGTGTGTCTACTTGTTGAAGATTTAATCCCCAATGTGCTTTGCATTATTTAAGCAAAATATTTTGCTATTCATCTATAAAGCTTACAGCTGGCTGATTATTGAAGTGCAAAAGGGTAATAGCATGAAACCTTTGAAATATATTAATTGATATCCATCCTTTAGAAAAAAAAAAAAAAAAAAATATATATATATATATATATATATATATATATATATATATATATATATTATGGCTACCATAGATCCAAAATAACACAGTTTGCTTATGTTGTGTGTTCAGTACGTGTGACCTTAAGGTGCTAGACTGCTATTTTCTAGTGGTAGCATAGAACCACTGGAGAAGGAAGGGGTGGTATTACTGAAAAGGTGATAACACCTCCTGTATATCAAAGCATTTGTGTAAATGTGAGATAGTATAAGAGAAGATGCAGTTACTGCTGCTGTTATAACACTGCAAGACACTGAGCTGAGAATGAAAACCATGGACCCGTGGGAAGCCAGTGGTCATAACTCTGCCCCACAGCAATATAATTTAAAACATATCCAGTATTTAGCATTGCCAAAGCAGCACTAAAGATTTTATATAGGCTCTTAAGGCTATCCTTGACAGCATATATAAAGAAAAATAATTTGGTAATTCATTCCCATAGTTGCATTGCTGCAATGATTACAACTACGTACTGTCCCATACATATGATTAACAGAAGACTAGAAATGCACACCCTTATGTATAATTAACATTTGAATGTTCTTGCAGATACAAGCATTATATCATGGCATTGCAATTAGATTTTATTCAGGTTATTTGAATTTGAAAGGGGTCTCAGTATGAACTGTGCAAATGATTTTCTCTTCCATCTTATGGATACAGAGGGTACAGGATGAGTTTTATTTGAACCTGATATATCATGAGCTGCAGAGCAGTTAGAGTGCAATGTGTGACCTCAAAGTCATTGTCCTTGGAGAGTGTCTCATTTATACATGTGTACATTTATATATGTTTTGTTTCCCAGGTTTGCAACAAATGTATCCAATTAATTTAGGAAAATTAGTATTCCTAGTTTAGAGTTAATGTGAATGCATGGTTAAAATGGGTATGTTTACTTTTATGTATATATGTGTGTCTATTTGCTATTTTTTCAGTTATTATATGAAATGTCTCAGGTATTTTCTATTACAATGGAGAAAACTGACTTGGCACTTTGTAAAGGAACAGATGGTACATTTTTCTATGTCTCAGATAGCTGACATAGCATTTTCTGAAGGATAAGATGATGTATTTTCTTTTTTTTTTTTTAATGTTGTAAACAATTTTACATTGACCTTGTATTTCTCAAACATAGAAAAGGACTCCATGGATGAGATGCAACTTTACAGTATTGAATTTTTTTGGTTCTCGTAATATGTCTTTTTATTGTTTGAACACGTGGCAAATAAAATCAGTCAAACTGAAGAAAGTGAAGTTAATGCAGGAACTGGAGTGCTGGATGTGAGCAGAATCCAAGGTGGACTGCAGTCATGTGTTGTACTGGTGTTGTGAGATGAGCTAAGTATGAATAAAGGTGAAGGAAGTGTTTGCATAAGTGAATAGAAAAGTGATACCAGGCATTTTCCCTTGTTTTTCATAGGCTTGAGAAAAAGAGACAGTTATCGGAGGCTGAATATAGTGTGACAATATTTTTCATAATAGTAAGTGTGAAACATGAAATAAACATGACCTGGAAGGTTCATCTTATGATAATGGGGGGGTGAAAGATAAGTGTGTGTAGTCTTTGATTAAGATGTTTTGAAGAATGGGAACCATGGAATAATTACAAATTGACTGGACTTCAATGTGAATAAAATACTATTAGTTTTAATGAATAAGAACACAGTACACAAGCGCTTTCATCTCTCATGGAGACTTCTTCAGATAAAGTACCCTCTCATACATCATCTTATTTGTAAGATAGATGAAATTCATCAACCAATTATATGATGCTATTAATTAAATAGTTCCCTGTGTTAAAGGTGTACAAAGCATCTATTACAACTCAAAAATACATACAAAGACATTTTCCAAAATTCAATAATATACCACAATAACAAATATAAATATGTAAAAATCATATTGAATTCTTTAAAAATTCTTGTTAGCAAATCTGCTTTTTCACTCAGTATGGGTTTGAGAGATACCTGGTCATTCAGACCGGGGGGGGGGGATGATGCATTCAATTGCAGCTGCCAGACAAGTTCTCTTTTTAATAAATGTCTTTGCCAATCACCTCCCCTAGAATGAATCTGCACTTTTTCCAGTATACCAAAACCAAACTTAACAAAATTATTGCACATGACTGAGTGCCTGTACAGTGCATTAACTTCCTTTTTCTTCCTGATATCATAAAGGTGCTCATAGATCCTTGATTTCAAAGCTCTCTCTGTCTTTCCAACATAGTATCCTGAGCAGCTGTCACATTTAGCTAAATAAACCACTTTGTTGGTATTACAATTCCCTTTCACAAAGAAAACCTTGGTGTGCAAAACATTGTCCAACAAAATTGTTTTCTCTTTCATAATATACATGCAATAAGCACAGCTACCACAGGATGTGGTACCACTGCCAAAATTGTTGTCTATTTGTTTACAATTTTCTAAGATTTGTTTAAAATTCCTACCAGTTTTAATAACAAAAAGGGGCACAGGCCCAACTAACTGGTAGACTTCATTGTTGACCTTAAAAATACTCCAGCTCTTCTTTATAACTTCCCTAATCTCTTGGGAATATGTTCCAATGCTAGGGCTTTTTTTGTATTTGTTGTCGCCCTTCTTCCTGTTCTGATTTGTAAAACTCATTCCTAACAGGGGATGGATACTTAGTGCCCCAACCTTTCCTTACTTCCTCACAAGCTTCCCCCATTGCAACTCCTCTGATTTTCTGGTAAAATTCACCTTCAAAATGGACAAAATTATTGTCCAAAATCAGTTCCATCAGTTTACCTAGAAGCCTAATCCTGTGTTCCGAAAGGGAAGAAAATTGTCGCATGGAATTATAAAAGAATTCCACAGGGAAATAGGTGTCAATATTATAAAGGAGGGAGGTCATTTCATTCTTGTAATCTTCTGTTTTAAAAATAACAGTCCCCCCTCCCTTATTGGGTTTCATCACCCTTAAGTCATTACTCTCTCTAATTTGAGTCAAAACTTTTTTCTCCTGCTTTGTTAAATTACACCACCCTTTCTTGTTCTCAGCATAAAATTTATATAAGTCATTGGTAACCACCTTCTAAAAACTCACACTAAGGAATGTAGGGGTGTTAAAAACACTGACAAGCCCCCTTTTAGGCCTATTGTGACCAGTAGGGGGAGTAAGACTCATCCTTTGGCCATTCTTGTGGACAAATGGTGTAAAGAAGTAGTGATCAGGACTCCCCAACTCCTGAAATATTCTTGGGAATTTCTAGGTAAATTAAGGATTTATGGAAGGAAGGGCTCATCTTCCTTACTATTGATGTAGTGGACCTCTTTACTAGTATTCCCAAAATTGTGGAGATGGAAATTATTTATAATTCCATGCAACAATTTTCTTCCCTTTCGGAAGACAGGGTTAGGCTTCTAGTTGAACTGATGGAACTGATTTTGGACAATAATTTTGTCCATTTTGAAGGTGTATTTTACCAGCAAATCACAGGAATTTCAATGGGGGCAGCTTGTGCCCCCACCTATGCCAACATTGTCATGCTGGGATGAGAGGATGAATTTATACTGAAGAGCTCCTTTGCCAAGCACTTGCATCTTTATGTGAGGTTTTTGGATTATATTTTTATTCTATGGGATGGTACAGTAAACCAAATTGGTGATTTTATGGAATATTTGAATGGTAGCAGTGGTTACTTTAGGTTTACACCCTCCTGGGAACTTTTGAGTATAAGCTATCTGGATGTTAGGATTTCTCAATGTAATAAATTTATTTCCAACCTGCACAGGAAAGAAACCTTTTGTAATGCATACTTGCACTACAGTAGTAATCATCCGTACCATCAGAAGAAAGGGTTGGTAAAGGGGCAGGCCATACGGGTGGCAAGAATGACCTCTGATATTAAAGAATTAGACCAGGAGTTTGATTTACTGAAGAAAATGTTTGTAGAAAGGAAATATCCCCCGAAGATGGTGGACAGTATTTTTGAGGAAGTAAGGAAAGGTTGGGGCACTAAGTATCCACCCCTGTTAGGGATGGATTTTACAAATCAAAACAGGAAACAGCAAATACAAAAAAAGCCCTAGTATTGGAGCATAATGTTTATTCCCAAGAGATTAGGGAAGTTATAAAGAAGAACTGGAGTATTTTTAAGGTCAACAATGAAGTCTACTAGTTGGATGGGCCTAAGCCACTTTTTGTTATTAAAACTGGTAGGAATTTTAAACAAATCTTAGAAAATGGTAAACAAATACACAACAATTTTGGCAGTGGTACCACATCTTGTGGTAGCTGTGCTTATTTCATGTATATTATGAAAGAGGAAACAATTTTGTTGGACAATGTTTTGCACACCAAGATTTCGTTTGAGAAAGGGAATTGTAATACCAACAAAGTGGTGTATTTAGCTAAATGTGACAGCTGCTCAGGATACTATGTTGGAAAGACAGAGAGAGCTTTGAAATCAAGGATCTATGAGCACCTTTATGAGATCAGGAAGAAAAAGGAAGTTAATGCACTGTACAGGCACTCAGTTGTGTGCAATAAATTTGTTAAGTTTGGTTTTGGTATACTGGAAAAAGTGCAGATTCATTCTAGGGGAGGTGATTGGCAAAGGCATTTATTAAAAAGAGAACTTGTTTGGCAGCTGCAATTAAATACATCATCCCCCCTGGTCTAAATGACCAAGTATCTCTCAAACCCATACTGAGTGAAAAAGCAGATTTGCTAACATGAATTTTAAAGGAATTCAATATGATTTTTACATAGTTATATTTTTTATTGTGGTATATTATTGAATTTTGGAAAAATGTCCTTGTATTTATTTTTGAGTTGTAATAGTTGCTTTGTACACCTTTAACACTGAAAACTATTTTATTAATAGCATCATATGATTGGTTGATGAATTTCATCTATCTTATAAATAAGATAATGTATGAGAGGGTACTTTATCTGAAGAAGTCTCCATGAGAGATGAAAGCGCTTATGTATTGTGTTTTTATTCATTAAAACTAATAGTATTTTATTTACGTTGAAGTCCAGTCAGTTGTACATATTTTACTGGTTTGGTGAAGCCTGGGCCATGTTTTTAGCTAACCATGGAATAAAGTCAAGGGACTGCACCTAGTTTAATAAATGTATGCATGGAGGTGGAAGAAATGAATACTGGTGGAATTAGCAATGTTCACCAGAGCATATTATGAGAGATTGAGTTGGTTTACACTGGCCATTATGAATGAAAGAAGGTTAGTCATAGGGATGGTAGGGATTTCAATTTCAGATAGGATCTACGTGGGTAGCGACATTTTTACAGATTGCATTTGATAGGATTATGATGCAATTTTGATTTGCTCCTTTAACTGATGAGGTAAAGGGAGGAATAGTCATATTTGCTTTAAAATGTGGGATGTTACAAGAAGGGATGGTAAGAATTAGTGATGATTTAAAGCTAGTTGTTAGATGTCTTGTTGGTTATAGAGCTGTACATTAGTTAATGATGGTGGAAAGGATTTGATGGCATACCTGTTACAGTAAGGCTTTTGTGCAAGGGTTTACTAGAGTAGGAAAAGGTGGACTCCTGGTAAAGTAAGCCATCATAAAATGTATAGGAACCATGCTATCAATGAAAAATCAACAAACTGAGCCAAAAAAGGATTTGGGGATTATGAATGTGCTTGGAATGGAGAAGCAGCCGAGTATCTTTGTTTCATAATTAGTGTCTGAGAATTGATGGTATACCATGCAACAACATATATGTCATAGCAGTATGGAAGGAAAAGGGACGGTCTCAATAATGCATTATTGCCCTGTTCAGTAAATAATTATGCATACAGTTTGAGCATTTTTTGTGATTTTTGAGTGCATTCTTTTAGTAATCAAGACTTGGGGTATCTGATGGGACTTAATTTTGTATATGTGTTTTGCTGAATGTCATTAAGAATTGCATGAAAAAAAATCTTTGGTTAAAATTAATGCAATCTATGTGCCTGACACAAGCAATATTAACACACAAATGTAAAATTGCACTAAGATGATCTTATTTGTGATCTGTGACTGTGTATATTGTAATCTAACATGTATTGCCTATCTGCTGCTCATTGGGTTTCTGAAGGCTGTTATTGCCTAATTACAGAAATGTTATTTTATCAACTGTGAATATAAACTGGTGTATTTCTACCTCATATGTCCATTTTGTACAGCTAATGGGAGGACTCATTCGTTTAAGTGGGAACTTGTCATTAATGGATGATTTAAATAAGGAGCTGATTGTATAGAGATATAGGATCTTCATCAGCCATAGTTCTCAAATTCCTGCACTTAGTCACCTCTAGACTGGGAGAGCTATGGTGTATCTCTACAGTGAAGCCAACGATATGTAGATTAATCAATAGGTGACCACCTCTAGTTGGAGGAACAAATCAAGTGAATGTCCTTTGTTGTAGGTAATGTTACAATTACCAGAGCAAAGCAAAACCCTTACAATCAAGAGGAAGTCCTAGTTAGAGTTACAGTATCATCATTAAACCAGACATTGAAATCATTCCAAGGCTAACCAAAGTGGATATATGAATACTGTAAACGGGTGCTTTACTGAACTCCTGCAAATGTATCTTCATAGACAGACTGTGAGTTATGAGAAATCTGCTGGTTGTTTCTTCCCAAAGAATGTAATCAAGACATGTGATGTCCCCACCAGCTATATTCTTCATTTTGGTCAGCTCTTTTAGACAGTGGAATTAATTACTGATCACAGCCCACTGAAAAGGTATTTGATCAGCAATCTAAGTACCAGGTGAGCTGACTAGGGCAGAGAATATTATGGTGTTTCTGTCTGCTCATTTATCTGGGAAAAGTGAGACATGGTAAGGGGCATGCCAAGTACTCTTTAACTCATAGTTTCTGTGAAAACCAAAGCTGGTGACAGGGTGCTTGCAGTTTGACAAGGTGGGTCAGGTAAAAGAAGAGCATCATGATGCAGATGGGGTGACTCCTTTGCTATATCCATTGCATTTTCACCTGGCTTGCTATACTCAGTACACTGGAGAATAACAGGGTAAAACAGTGAACAATCCCTACAAGTGGTATTTGTAATTCTGCTGTTTCATTCTCTTGTCTCCACCTCCCAACCTTTGCTAAACAGTTTGAGCAATTCTGACAGATGTTGGTGATGCACAGCCTAATGTCCATCATGTAAAATGACTAAGAGAGACAAAGAATAACCATGAAGAAGTATCGCCAGTAAAAGAGTATGTCTGCTTAAATTGTTTGCAATTAGTCAATCGTTTTGTCAACAAATAAACGCAGATATGTGGAACAGTTCAGGTGTAGATATAAGCACAATGCCATTGTCCAATCTGGTCAGTTGCGGAGTGCTGTATCACAGATAAATATTGTGTTATGGCCATCATAATGAAGGTCAAGGTTAGAATCACACTAAGTTGCTGATATAAAAGCCATATCAGTATAATATAATAAACAGATGTACCCTGATTCTTGTGCATAGGGCATGATACTGTATAAAGCAAAATACAGGCTGATCCAACAATGAGTAAGTCTGTTCCATTAGACAACAATATTATATACATCCTACATGAGTACATCACAATGAAATGGAGAGTTTTCTTGAGCATGGCATGTGAAAATCCCATGAATGTCCCATGTCCAGACAACAAATGGTTCCACAGTAATATCTGGCCCTGACTTTAACCTCTTAAACAAACTGTATAAAGCCATGGGAACAGAATTGTCTGCACCCATTGATGTTTTGTAAAAGTACATCACAGCAAATATAGTTTTAAGTTACAGTGGAAGGGGGAAGAACAGTGACAGGAACAAAACTGATACAAATGTATAGGCAGTAGATAGAAGGTACAAAATATACGCAGAATATAACAGAGGAGCAAATAAGGGCATTGAAAGGCATAGGGATATAGCAAAGTCAGTTAGTATATTAAGCAATGCCCACATTTGGCATAATTTTCTCAAACTGATAATCAAAAATAAATTAAAAAAAAGTTTTATTGTCCCCAAGCTTAAGGAACAAAATATCCTCAACAAAGGTTGGTTAAAGACAAAAGAAAGATGTATTCAAAAATTAACAGTATGTTAATGTCAATCATTTTGAAATGAGTGCAAAATGTATGCTGATGTATGCTGATAGACTTGTGGGATAGCTAAAACATTTGATGGAGGTGCGAGACTGTCAGAGATAGAGCAATGGTAATAGTAACAAGGAGGTGACTTGGGAAGAGTCACAAAAGAAAGGGCTATAAACTAGTGGAAACATATTGCTTCACTGTATGAGTTTATATCATTGGTAGAAAGCATGGGAATTGTAACTTATATGCCAGGTAGAGCTTGGCTGCCTTCCCGCATTGCAAGAGTATAGGGGACTATCTTATAGGAGAAAGTGGTTTCTAAATTTTGTTTTAAGCAGATTTAATAGGAGAGAAGTAAGAAGATGAGACATCTGTTAAACTGGAAGCCACCTGGCTTTTATATGAACCGAGCAGTACTGCTTGGATCTCTGCAGCAGTGGGATAAAGTGGCATATGTTGTTTAAAGCAGTAGGTAAGGTGGTAATATCTTCTTAGGTTGAGTCAATTGCAGAGAAAGTATTTTGCAGCTGAGACACAGACATATTCCTATGGCCTTTCTGCCAATATGGTATAGAAATTTGTAGATAGTCAATGCCAAATCAAAAGTTTAACATTTTTTTGTTTTAATTTTATATATGTGCAGTTGGAGGTTAAGAATTTCAGGATTCAGCAATATTTGCATAAGGTAGTAATTTTGGTGGAGTATTTCTAAGTCAGAGTGGGATGGATATGAGAATATATATATATATATATATATATATATATATATATATATATATATATATATGCTCGACTAGCATATGTCTGAATCACAAAACATCGAACACACATACATGAAAGCACTTAACATCAAAAAGTGCTTCCTTGTATGCGTAGTTCAAAAAAAAAATCTACATTTCTGCAGAAGGACTTCACCCTCTGCACCCCCCACACCCCACTACTTTATTATTCTCACTCTGAGATCGCACTACAGTGGGGAAAAGGGAATTTGCACTTACCTGCACTGTAGTCCGATCTACGAAACAGGCACACATACACGGAAGCACTTGTCGATGTTAAGGCTGCCTACTGTATTGACATCTGCAACACTCTCTGCTTACAGATTTGCATTTTGCCTAACATGGCTAAGGTTAATGGTAACATGGCAAAGATTAAGGTTAATCATTTGTGAACTGCGGGGGTGGAGCTAGGAACTAAACCTTCTATTTAAGGGGTAAAATAAAACATTTCAGAGCTTTATTAGAAAGCCTCACCCAGACTCTGTTACACTTTGCTGTGAAGGAAAGTTTAGTTTGCTTTTTATTTGTTGTATTTTGTATTAGCTTATTGCCTTTTTATATTTTGAATACTGTGATTTGTTTTCTTTACCTTGTGTTTCACTTGTATTCTGCTTTTAACTGCACATTAAAACTTCAAAAGAGACCACAGCTCTGTATCTTGTGAGTCAGGCAGAAATTAGAACTGATCAATTAAGGACTCATACATGAGATAGAAGAGGTCACTTAAGGTTAATCACTTGTGAACTGAGGGGGGTGGGGCTAGGAACTAAACATTCTATTTAAGGGGTAAAATAAAACATTTCAGAGCTTTATTAGCAAGGCTCACCCAGACCCTGCTACACTTTGCTGTGAAGGAAAGGTTAGTTTGCTTTTTATTTGTTGTATTTTGTATTAGTTTATTGCCTTTTTATATTTTGAATACTGTGATTTGTTTTCTTTACCTTGGTTTCACTTGTATTCTGCTTTTAACTGCATATTAATACTTCAATAGTGGCCGGTCTCTTGTGAGTCAGGCAGAAATTAGAACTGATTAATTAAGGACTCATACATAAGATAGAATAAGTCACTTAAGATTAATCATTTGTGAACTGAGGAGGTGGAGCTAGGAACTAAACCTTCTATTTAAGGGGTAAAATAAAACATTTCAGTGCTTAATTAGAAAGGCTCACCCAGACTCTACTACACTTTGCTGTGAAGGAAAGGTTAGTTTGCTTTTTATTTGTTGTATTTTGTATTAGTTTGTTGCCTTTTTATATTTTGAATACTGTGATTTGTTTTCTTTACCTTGGTTTCACTTGTATTCTGCTTTTAACTGCATATTAATACTTCAAACGAGACCAGAGCTCTGTCTCTTGTGAGTCAGGCAGAAATGTTTACCCACCCACCCACTCTGTTACTATTGTGTTCTTAAATACCACTGTCTTTCTAGTTGCCTGCCTCTTATGTTAATTTGACCATATATCTCATTTCCTCTTTGCTTTCACTGGCTTCTGTGAGTCAGCACAAAATTATCATTTTGTGAAATCACTCCCCTTCAACTATTTAAATTTATTGGCCATCCTACTGTATTCCATAGTACCAGAATACAAAAGTGATCACCCCCTTTCAATCTATCTTGCTGTTTTAAAAATAGTGACTCTCCACTAAAACTTAACTTTTTAGACAGGTAAAACTTAAGTTACCTACTATCACATCTAACTTCTCTAGTGCACACTGCAGCGTTTAGGATAAACCATTTTTTTCATCTTACCTTTAAGCATCCCTGTGACTAGCACTTGCTCTAATACCTGCTGGAAAGCACTAGGAAGCCTTAAACTGATACAAGCACTCAACTCTCCTTATTAATGAGAAATTAATCATAGGCACTAAGCCTATAATTGCAAAGTACCTTGCTAAAGGAAGGGAAAACAGTTCCTGTACTTTTCAAAAAAAGCACCAAACCAGGCATGTCCAAGGGTCAGCTTCCAGTGATTTCTCCTGTCCACCTGGTGAATCTGGGCATACTGGGGCAATGCAGCAATTGCTGCATGTAGACAGACAACCCTCTCCTCCTACCACCCAACACTACAACCTGTGAGAGGTGCACTTACATTGCCAAACTGGAAGCAAAGCTCTCTCCACACAAGACAGTCAAGAGGAGAAGGTTAACACACGCACTACACCTCAAGCAACACATAGCCCTTCTAAAATCACACCACCAACACCCACTGATAGCAACACTAAATCCACATATGCAGAGGCCTTTAACTGTAACCTGCCCAAGCAACAAGGACCTCCGAAGCTGAAACGCAAAGAAACACCAATCACAACCAAAGTGCCACATAGGTCACAACACCAGTGTGCCACCCAACAACAGCTCCTAAGACAAGACAACGTACATAACACTTTAGTCATAGGTGACTCTATAGTCAGGCACACTGATGTCCCACTCACCAGGCTGAACAAGGAGAAAATTACAGTCAGCTATCTGTCAGGTGCCAGGATCTGCCACATAACACATGCACTCAAGTCACTCCACAACAAGTACAAATATGACTCTGTCATTGTCCATGTTGGAGTGAATGACTTGAGACGTACCTCCCTGGACTACATGAAAAGAGACATGGAAGAGCTCTCGGATCATGTGGCCCAGGCAGGTATGACCCTAGCCCTGAGTAGCATCCTGCCTTCTCCCAGAATGAAACCACAATATAAGGACAAAATGATTGGCTTCAACAATTGGCTAAGCTTCTGGTGTCATTCAAAGGGGATCCAGTATCTGTCTGCCTGGAACGACATGATCAACAGACCATGATGCTTTGCCAGAGATGGTCTGCACCTGCACCCCTGGGATTCAGGTTACTGGCTAAGGCTCCTGCCACTCCTATAGTGCCTTTTTTAGGCAAAGTTCAAAGAACAAAACCACCATCATAACAGGTACAAGCATGCAAAATCTGAAGGTAATGCTACATAATGCTAAAAGTCTACACCTCAAAATGAACACTCTCGAGGCACTACTAAAAATGGAGAAGTTTGATATCTGTGCAGTAACTGAGACCTGGTTCAAGGCTCCAGAGAGCACCCCTGCAATACCAGGCTACAATTCTTACCACACTTTTTGGCCACCAAACTAGGATCGAAACACTAAAGGTGGAGGAGTGTCCATAGTCACCAAGGATTTTCACACCACCAGGCTAGTTGCCCAACACAATGCCAAAGCACCAAATGTGCACCCATTTATGCCAACTTAGTATTAGCTGAATGGGAGGAACAATACGTCCTGACATCCAGTTACAGATCCAAAATGACCATTTATTTAAGATTTTGGATGACATATTGTTCCTTTGCAATGGGACCCAAGATGAGTTGGATGACTTTATAGGTTACCTTAACAACACCACAAATGTTTTGAAATTCACTAGTAAGGAGGACAGAAACACCATTGACTATTTGGATTTACAGTTATACACTAAAGATGGGAAGGTACAATCCAAATTATTTAGGAAGAAGACATATAGCAACACATTTTTACATTATGAGAGTTGCCATCCTTATTATGTGAAGAAGAACGTGGTAAAGGGCCAGATGATTAGGGTATCACGTATAGTTAGTAAAGATAGTAGATTCTTGGAAGAACTGGAGGTATTAGTTGGCCTGTTTGTTGAACGGGATTATCCTATGGATTTACTAACTTCGGTTAAACAGGACATCATTGGAAGAAGGGACATTGACTTCAGGCCCATTTTGTCAGATAGCCAAAGGGACACAGAGAATAGCAATATTCATAGACATAAAGTCAAGGACATCCAGACAGGCATGGTTTTACAACATAACACCACAGCCATTAAGGTTAAAGATATTATCCAATCAACGTGGCAAAATGTACTTCCCACAGACATGCAAGATACACTAGGAAAACACCCTAAATTCATTAACATGAGGGGTCTGAATATCAAAGAACATTTGGAGAGAATATCCACACCTACTAGTCAAAGGCCAGTTAGGATGGCCAAATGTGGCAATTGCAAATCATGTAAATACATCAATGACGGCCCATATGTTCAAGTGGGCAATTACAAGAGGTATGTGAAGAGCCCTGGTTATTGCAGTTGCAACACCAACATGGTTATATATGTGGCAACTTGTCTATCTTGTCCAGCTTTCTACAATGGAATGACCACAAGAAAGTTGAGACAAAGGATTATGGAACACAACAGGGACATTAAAAACAGGAAATCAACTAATTATTTATTCAACCACTGTAAGGAATGTACCAATTACAAAAAATGTTTATTTTTTTTTATAGACAGATTATGCACCAAGACTTTGGTGGTGACTATAAAACCATTCTAGAAATCAGGGAATGCTTGTGGCAAATATGACTAGACGCAAGCAATCTAACTGGCATTAATGACACCTTATCCCTAGCATGTATACTAAAACACAAGGCTACATGCATTTAACATTTCTAAATTAGAAACCACAGGGAATTTTCTGACTTCTTTGTGTGTGTGTATATATATATATATATATATATATATATATATATATATATATTTTTTTTTTTTTTACACACCCTTTATATTTTTTACATATATTTTTTATATTCTTTATATCTCTAAATAGTTTTCAGAATTTAAGTGTTGAAATAATTCACATGTAAAATAAATACACTACTGACAACTGTGTACTTGGTGTTTTCAAAGAAACTTGTAAAGTTAACACCAAAAAGCTAAGGGTTAGATTACAAATTATACATAACATAATCATTGTACTCAATTAGTATTTTGATATCAGTGTTAATTGAGGTGTATATTTAAAGGTTGTGATGAGTTGTGACAAACTGACTCTGAAGATGCCCTACATGGGTGAAAGCGCTTAGTAAGTCAAAGGTTTTATGTTAATAAAGGCATGGTGGTTTTACTTTGCACTACCAGTGCTTTTTGTTTTACTAGTGCCCAACACAATGCATCTGAAATTCTCCAGGTGCAACTAACACTAGGTAAGACTGCAATCCAAATTGTAGCTTGCTGCAGACCCCCCACCATGCCCCAAGATTCTCACTATACCTTTCTAAACATAGTGAAAAATATTAAGATACAACCAAACACCCTAAAACTGGGTGATTTCAACTATTCTGCCATTAACTGGAAAAACTACTCATGTACCAACACCTTTGCCCAACGGTACTTGAAATTCATAAATTCCAACACCCTGGATCAACTAATCCATAGTCCCACCAAGGGCTCAAATATCCTAGACCTGGTAATTACCAACATGGGAAATCAATGCTCCACACCTATGGTCACCCCCTCGTTGGTCAGGTCAGACCATAAGCTAATCACGCTTAACATCCACATCCCACCCCCACTCCCCAGTAAGGAAACCTCCATAAAAAAACTTCTCCAATTCCAACTTCATGCTACTCAAGTCAGAAGTGACAAACTTCATGAACCCATGCAGACGGGAACTGAATGTTCGACTGCTGAGTCCTACTCTAAGGCACTGTATGAGAACATCCACTCATGCATGAATTGTGCCATCCCTAATAGAACCAAGATGCTCTCCTTCAAAAAAGGAAGCCAATCTGGTGGTCCCCTGCCATAAACAAACTTTACAACAAAAGGAAGAAATTGTTGCAGAAAAGAGGAAAATCCCACAATGCAAAAAATTCACTTACCAACCTCAATAAGAAAGTGATATCCCTCATAAAATCCTCCAAAGCTTGTTATGAAAATAAAATTGCCAAAGATTCCAAGGACAGCCACAAGGCATTCTATAACTATGTCAAGAATCTAAATGCAATGCTCAGATCTGCTCTGAGCTACAACAGAATGGCATTAAATATACTGATCCCAAGGATATTGCCAATATCCTGGCTGATTTGATTCAGTGCCAACTTCACCCCCCTCTCACACCCTAAATGGCCCATCTCAATACCAGAAGATTGCCAAATTCCAGTAATAATAGCCGCACAGGTAAAAAATGTACTCTCCAAAGCTAAGAATACAGCATCCATGGGACCAGATGACATCCAGGGCTGTGTACTATATGAACTACAAAATGAACTGGCACCTCACATAAGTGTCATGTTTAATCATACCCTCACCTCAGGCTTCGTGCCCACTGAGTGGTGCACAGCTACAGTTATCCAACTCCACAAGGGGGGATCCACCTTGGATCCCGGGAACTACCGCCCCTTCAGTCTCATGAGCCTGATCTGCAAGGCCATGGAACATATTATCATGGAACTTATAAACAAAGATATTGGTAACCTTCAAACACTGGACCCCACCCAGTTTGGGTTCATGAAGGGCCGATCTTGTCTCCTGAACCTGATTGACTTCTTTGAATCAGTCTCCAGAGCAGTGGATGAACTAAGGCAGTCCACACAGCCTATCTGGACCTCACCAAGGCCTTTGACACCATCCCTCACTCTGGAATCATAGATAAACTTTCTAAGCTGGGCATTAATCCCTACGTCACTCAATGGGTTGCCAGCTGGCTTACTGACAGAACCCACACTGTAAATGTAGCTGAATCCAAATCCAGCTCCAGACAAATGACAAGTGGAGTACCTCAGGTTTCAGTCCTGGGACTGCTCTTGTTTTGCATCTACTTCTCTGAAGTACAGGCCAACACTAAGGAACTCTGGCTAACAAAGTTCACAGATGACTGCAAACTGGGAGCCATTGTTGAATCCCCAAATGATGTGGATACTCTACAAAAGGGACTTATAAAAACAGATGCTTGGTGCCAGAGCCATGGGCTCAAGCTCAATGCCAAGAAATGTATAGTTATCCCCTTTTGGAAAACACATGTACCCATGAATTACCACATAGGTGGCAGTACACTAAACACTGAAAGTGTGATAAGAGACTTAGGGACACAGGTGGACAGTGGTCTCACCTTCAATAACCACATCGCCACAACAGTCAGGAAATACTTCTATGTGGCACACCTCATCACTAAGGGCTTTTCATCCAGAAAAATGGAGGTCATTGTCCCACTGTACTCATCCCTCATTAGACCCATTATAGAATACAATGCCCTATTTGGTATGTACCTCTCAAGACATCTACAACAACTGGAAAAGCCAGAGAAATAACTCACTAAAAGAATCACAGGCCTAAAGCAGATGCCTTATGCTGACCGCCTTAAAAAACTCCAGCTATACTTTGTCGCATATCATCTACTCAGAGGCGATCTCTGATTAACATACAAGGCCATGTCAAACCCAGAGCTGCTGGACATGCTACACTTAAAGAAATCCCAATCCCTCAGAGTCACATGCTCCAGAGATCTAAACCTTGTCATCACAATAAACAAAACATGCTGGAGGGATAGGTTCCAGACCCAGAGACTCCCCAGACTCTGGAATAGACTGCCCATACATGTCAAGCAGAGCGCCTCCTTGGCCCCCTTTAAAAGGAACCTTGACTATTGAATGGGAGAAAGGAAATTTACCCCGGGGATCATGTCAGTCGCCCTGCTAGACAGGGGACCAGAGAAGTAAATAGTGTGGGAATAAATAGCCAGTGAATTGTTATGGCTAGGCTTGTACAGGCCCTAGGGCCGATAGCCTAGTACCAACCTATTAACCTATGAACCTATGTCTTCACACCACCTCTCAAGCAGAAAGGCATCATGTCGCCTAAAAGCTTCTACAATGGTATAATTCTCTGGGTTACTGAAGGGTGCTTTTTGGGGGTCGAGACACCTGGCTGTCATAGTCCTAGGTATCCTAAATTACAAAAGATGGATAATGCACATAAGTATCACATAACTATAAAATAACTGTTCACAGACAAAACAGAAAAGGTAGCATTTCAGTATTACCCACTGGAGAAACATAAAACAGTCCAGAGAACTGAAATATGAGCAACAGGCTGGATGAAAAAAGGAGAGTAACAATAGCAACATATCCTTGTTTGTCCCATAACAGAAATGCAACTTTGCTCCCCCACCCCCAAAAGAATAGGCAAATGACACATTTTGCTAACAAACCAACACTGAAATGTTAAAAGTGCTATCAAATGAAATTTCACTGAAACATCTACAGATTTAA